>NC_142522.1:25877953-25950453 GCF_964205215.1 Stylophora pistillata
TGAAAATTGTTCAGTATTTGGCTGTGGAACGTGTAGGAGAAGTAAAGGAATTGGAATCTGGAAGCTACCGGCGCCGCGAAACGCAGAGTACAAGAAGTGGCGAGAAGACTGGCTCAACGAGCTCACTGAAACTAGAGTTGTTGATGCTAACTTCCGCCAACTGATAGAAAAAGACAGGGTGTTTACCTGTGAGAAGCACTTTAAGCCCGAAGACATAGAGAAATGTAAGTAAACACACTGTATGGTTCAGTAGTGGGACTTAGCTTAGCGAAGGCTCGCGACTGTAAGTATTAAGTGCATCAGTAGCAGCAGTGTTGAGAGAGTTTGGAACTCCAGAGATGCAAGCAACAGCCAAATTGTGTAGCATGATCGATTCCTTCTTCGATTGCCTCAATGTGAGAAGTACGAAAGAGCACGAGAGAAAGAGGAAACCATTTTTGGCACCATATACATCACAGAATGATGCCCGATTCACTTGGCTAGAAAGTGATTTCCTTGGCTATCTAAGGGATTGGAAAGAAAGCATAACCAACCGACCTGGGAATTTTTCCAAAAATGCTCAAAGCGGTATGTTTTTATCCTGGCAGACCTATGAAGGTTTACAAATTACAGCCCACTCTGCTGTAGAAGCAACAAACTTCCTCCTGGGAGAAGGTATGGAATATGTACTTACAGAGAGATTTTGCCAGGATTCTGTCGAAGAGTACTTTGGCAGCCAAAGAAAGTTGGGACGAAGAAGTGACAATCCTGACATGAGAACATTTGGGTACAATAACAATACCATCATGGTCCAACGTGCAGTGTCCTGCCAATCAGGTAACACAAGAGGAAGAAGAGATAGAGACAAGGCATGGGTTAACATTTCAAATGATCCTGTCCCAAAGAAAAAAAGGAAAAAAGACAAGTAGTAGGCCCAAAAAGAGATTCGTTTCTATTTAAGTTCACATTCAAATACATATGATAACATTGTATTAGCATGTTCTAAGAAACTAGCTTCCAGAGGTTTTAGCTTTAATAAATGAATGTATATACAGTAGCATGTTAGGTAAGAAAGTCAACATTAAGTATGACTAGAAATGCTGAAAATAAACAAGTTACTCTATGTTAGATACTTTAACCATATAGCCTTTATACTAATTTTTGTCTATAAAATAATCATTAATGAGCAATATTTAATATATTGCAGGTTGTAGTTACCAAATTCATCTCTTGTAATAAATTAGTTATTGACAAATTGTTGCAAGCCCTTAATTCTAAATATATCTGCCTTTCTTGTTCCTTGCTGGCTCTACAAATTTCCTTTCGAAGTTCTTTTGTCTTCATTTGTCTACATTGAATTTTATGTTTCTGTAGAACATCTTTGGCCAGTCAAAAACACCGTACAGTAACATATAAATGAATAATGCTGTCCAATAATCTTTTGCAATGCTGTTATCTACCACTATATCTGAGTCCAATAACATGGTGTTATACGCTGAGACCAAATGAACATCACAAGCTGATTTGGTTTCTATCTCAGCATTGTCAATCTTCAGCTGGAGACTTCCTGAGCTCAGAATCCTAAAATTATGTTCTATTCTCTTAAAAATTGTTTGAGCTTGTTTAGAAAAAGCCCAAAGTCCACCTCGGTTTAAAGATGAAATTAGTTTTGACTCTCTGCAACATGAAAATCTTTGCTTTGCCAGCTTTCAGTATTGAAGCTGTTTGTTCAGTATGTGCTGTGGGACTGTAAACATTGTTCACCTTGCTATAAAGCTTGTGCAGTACATACCCTCCAATATATTGTAACCCTGCCATTTCTCTATCACACAGTGTAGTGGGGGTATTGGGATTTGGTGATTCACCTTTCTGTTTGCTGTGAGCTATCACACACTCAGCCACTTTGGTACTAAGCAATATTGCCGCATTACTTGACAACCCCACAAAAATCTTTGTTGAATTGAGGCCTATTCTTGAATAATACTTCGAGTAGAATTGTTCTGCATTTCCAGTTTTAACCAAACGCATATACATGGATTCTACTTCTGAGAAGTCCATATTTTCTTGATCCCAGGCAATCGTTTATCTTCGTAGCTCTTCTCTTACGCTTTGAGGGTAGATTTTTCTTTCAATTATTTTATCTCGTGCTTTCATTGATAACGCTTCGAAGTCTTCAGCAGTGAATTTGGCTTGTTGAGTCGGTTAATTTCCCCGCGCTTGTTCCTCCTTATGCTTTACTGTCTTATGTCTTTTTAATCCAGCCTTAGTCTTGCATTTCTTTTGGCACAACTCGCAAAAAATTCCCTCTTCGGATTGAACCTCAAAATCGAAAGACTTTCAGTAAAAAAATGTTGTACTACGACCGATGCCGTTGCTAAGGGCATCAATAACTACAAAGTTTTTGGGCGAAAATAACGTTTTAAAGGCTTCTCAAAGACTTAGAGAGTCAGCTGCTTCGACAAAGTGCTCTTGTAATTCTTCCTCGTTTTCCAAAGTTCCAATATGGCATTAAATTCGTCACCGAAGAAAAATAAGTCGTTCATGTCCACCATGTTGTTTTGGTTCTGTGCAGGGTCATTGGTCACGTGACGTTCAATCGAAGCTCAGGGGACAGACAATAGGCCGGCCCTTTGAAGCTAACCGCGTTTCCTAACCAGTCCCCTCTACTAACTATGGAATTACTTTTAAACTAGATACAATGGATATATGAAGTTCATATATTTTGAACTGCGGTATTAGATACGTAGGATGCACGATCCTCGCAGTGGAGAGCGCTATTTATGTAATAGCGAAAATCAGACCTGAAAAAAAATCAAGCCTGTACGGGATTCGAACCACTGACTTCTGCAATACTAGTGCAGCGCTCTACCAATTGAGCTAACAAGCCAACTGGGAGCAGGCCGTTAAGCTGATTCGTAATAAACCCGTGATGATAAATCAGGTACAATAAATATATGAAGTTCATATATTTTAAACTGCGGTATTAGATACGTATGATGCACTATCCTCGCAGGATCGTGCATCATACGTACTTTTAAATTGTTACTTCTCGTCGAACATTTTAGACTCTCCTGTCCTTCGATAATTTAGTACAAGCCTCTGTTTACTATATACCCACTGAAGTCATCCTTAGTCCCATCAGCTGAATTGATTTCCATCAAAATCCTCCACTGAGAGCGTAGAACTGATACTAGTCCTGGCACGGTGCTGCTCCATGCAGTTAATTCAACAGTCGCGGTTAAGTTAATATAATGCTTTACACTAACTCGCCTCGGTTTTTAGAAGGGCGGCTGATGAACTTTTCACACTTTTTTTTAAAGCTCATGCAAGATCACACTGGTGCTGCATAAACTTTCAACAATTAAACCTTTTTTTATTCACCACACTAAAAGAAAAAAAAGTTTAGTGATGAAATTTCGACTAATATAAACAGATCCATACCACACTTTTTTAAGGTATATGACAAATCCCACGAAATTACACATCTATAAATTCGCATTGACTAATCAAAGGCGGCTATGGCTTGCTAAGTATATATAGCAAGAGCAAAGCAAATTTAAGCTTAAAGTTGACTAAGTTAGCTTGACGAATCTAGTGAATAGATACTTTCAATTCACAGTTAACTTTCAAAAAGAAGCAATTAAATGATCAGTCTTATTTCTTTGGCCTGCCACTTTCAAGTCAATTGTTTTAGTGAGGTTATTTTACAGAAGAACAATTTCGTTTCTGGTTCATATTGTGTTTTCAGTGTGTAATACAGTAATACTGTAATACTCCTCACAATAAAATTCGTTCTCTCTTCTCTCTGATCCAGATTCGAGCCTTTGCCACTCTTATTATTAATAATTACTCAACAAGCGTTTGTAAGAACTTAAAAGCCTTAACAGTGGAAATATTAGTGTAATGTATAACTTGAAATGAAAACTTAAAAACTCAGTAAGAGATCATACTAAGGCTAGATACAAGGTGCCATCAATTAGTAATACGGTATCTCGAACAACTTGACCCTTCTATATATATTCAAAGTTGAAGAATAGCAAGTTCAGCAACATAATTACAACTAGGCAGTTCCATAGCACTTAAACTTTCCTAAGGTATGGTAACCCTTCTCGGCTTCGCGATCTGCATCTCCAAACCTCAGCTGCTTGACGGGTAGATGTGTCTTGTTAGTGAGGAGGCCACTGTCTTCACGCCATTGTTTGTCATTCGCATCACAGTTGCATCGAGGCTTGCTTTTTGCGCACGTGCCTTTTATCCCGCATGCACACATTCTTCTGTCAGCTGCTGCTCCATCCCAATATGTCATTTTGATAGAGTCACGTGACATCCACCAGGCGAAAGGTTTGATTGAAGATATGTTTTTGGGAGAAAATATCTTTGAAGCATGGCATTTGTACTTGATGAACTGTTCACAGAACAAGGAGTCCTTGGTGAGACTCTCTAGTTGAGGAAAGCTCGCTCCTGTATAGAGGATGTCACGTGAGTAACAGCCTCGACTTTTACATTTTTCCACCTTTGTTTCATTTTCGCTGTTGTGACCTATTACTGTCACGCCAACACCATCCTTGTCAGTCATGTTACAGGTGACATTAAACGGTATCAGTCCTCCTTCACCATCAGAATCTATGACATAAGGACCAGTTTTAACTGTTGGGTCGAGCGTCTTTACTTCGCTGCAAGACTTGGCTAGCATCACAAAGAGAGGATTTCGATTAGACTGTAGCCGGTTAAGTTTCGTCAGCAGTCGAACCCGTGTTTTCCGAATACTGTTGGAAACAAATTATTTTCCAGGCTTCTTTAAAGCAATCATTTCTTGAATAGCCCATTTCCGAATTATCCTTGACCTATTTTTCAAAACGAGGGCAGTTGCTCGACCATTCTTGTGAAAATGAGTTTAATTTGCATGTGACTGAAAACTTATAATCATATAAAAGGATGAGCACCAGGACTCGTTTTGAAAATGAGGCCAAGGTAATTCGGTAATGGGCTATTGCAGCTTATAACCGAAGTCGTTTCTTTACATGCATATCATTAAAGCTTCAAGTATTATTTGTTTTATTTAAATTAACCTATAAACCGCAATAAAAATGTCTTTTCCTACACCGATGTATTTAAGCGTTTCTTTTCGTGTAAAACTTATCGTGTGTTCGGTGACAGAGAAATTAATGTGACAATACCTTTAAAGCATCTTATTGAAGGGAATCCAATGGGGCAGATGCAGCGAAAACCTTTCCTTGTGAATCCAACTTGACAGGTACTACCATCATAGCATGGATTGTTACGACAGGGATTCTACAAAGAATTAAATTTTGATTTATTAGTCAAACATCTACAAAGAACTACATATCTAAGTTCACACAGCAATCAAGTGGATAATTAGACATGGTTTGATGATACTCTGGTTTAAAGATTTAATGAATTTAACCGAAATTACAATTCGTCGACCCAACGTTTCGACACATACATACATACATACATACATACATACATACATACATACATACATACATACATACATACATAGGTTAGTTGACCACTTCCCACGGGGGCTTTTCAGGGCCAATTCCAACCCATTCCAGTCCAGAGAGGACATCAACGACACAGTAATCTCGTGCGGGGGAAATTAACGTCTTCTACCCCCTAACCCTGCAGGAGACGGGGCCTACGGTTTATTCGTCCTTATCCAAGAAGACTAGAATATTTATCCATTTCTTGATTATAGAAAGGTAGCAATTTCTCCTCATTTATTTTAAGACCATGGGGCTTGAACCCTCGACCTACAGCACAACACAATCCGGCCCTCTCATCAATTGAGCTCACACTCCCGTCTAGCGCCTTCATCAGGGGTGACCCGTGATCGTTGCAACAAGAGGCCCTTCTACATGCTCACTAATCAGCTGCCGTTTTTTCTGACGAGGTGTAAATAGGCGTCAGGTAGTAAGCCGCCATCATCACGATTTAAAGGAACGTGGGCGGAGTTGATATGCCAAACTTCCAAACAAAGGCGCTGGTGGTAGTGGTGAGCGGCGATTACTGGTGATAAATTTAGAATTATCCCATCCAATTGTAGGACTAGTTAGGCATGCGTATACTCCAACAAAGCTGAATTTTTCTTTTTTACAAAAGAAGACCGCTTTCTGATGCTCTTTTAAACGTCTACCAAACTGACGTTTTGTTTGTCCGATATGCTCGTGATAACACTCATTGCACGCAACAGAATAAATAGCATCTATTTGTTGTTCCTTCGTAACGGGATCCTTTGGTTTGGAAACAATATGCCCCAAAGCCTGAAAGGTTTTTGAGCGACTTTAATGGTGTTGCGGCTATTAAAAATTCTCTTGATGGGTTCCCTGACACCCTGGATGTAAGGAATAACAGCAAAACCAGTCGCTGGTTCCTTTTCCTCAGAAGTGTCACTAGTCGTAGCTGGTTTCTGGCACTTACGGAGATATGTTTTGCCTTTAAGACATCGGAAACATTATTTCTCTCCTCGACCTTGGAATCATGTGAAGACAGTAGACATTCAGCCCTCCTGAATAAAGCAGTCGCCGCTGTAGAGGAGAGCATTTCTCAACTTAGCGACGACCATGAGCATTCGGTACGAGCAGAAGTAAGCAGCATACTTAGGCGAGCTAAACCTCCTCCCAAAAGCATTCAAAAGGATGTTTTCAATGCGCTAGAGTATCATCAAACCTTTTACCTTGTTCTCGTTGGCTGCAGAGATTAGTCTGGTTCTGCTTTAAAAAACCCAGTCGGAAAGCGCCCTATAAATGGCTTTGCTCAATTCAAGGAAAATATTGTCTCCACTTGACAGAAAATCTCGGGGCTAAGTATACCTTCCAGATCCTCCTCCCTTTTTCCTGGGAAATTTCTCTTGATTCTTACTTTTTCCTTCACATTTTCTTCTATGTACACAGCTAGAAAACGGTGATCGTAATACGCAACAGGTTTACCTTAACAGCCAGATAGTAGGCGGTCTCCCAGTTTTCCAGGAAGGTTACGTCAGCTCTGGAATTATTTAACTCACATTTGTATTTTCCGCCTTGCGAAGGTCTCACATTGATAGAGAGACAGTTAGGCTCCATATAACACATCACACGACAGCTTCCTTCATTGGGTACCTCCTCACTCCAGATCACGTGCCCCTTGATTGCTTTATTTGCAATCGGCTCCTCGAACGAGACAATGCGGCATTCGTCACCTGTCGAGCACAAGTGAAAGTTTGCAAGTTCTTTGTTTAGCATCATGATACATTTCAACCTGAATTTCCCTCTCTATTGAAGCTATGATAATTATTGGGAACAATTCTTTAGCTAATTTATATAAGAAAAGTTTTTCCACGGACTTTATTTCTGATCACGAGAAAGTTTATTGGCAAAGACCTTCCTCCTTTTCGTCTTGGAGTATGAAGATTTTGAATGTTTCTCGGAAAAACGCCTTGTTTTATCATTTAATCCTATCTTCTATTTCGTCTATTTTCCTTATCATGCAGCCCGAGTGTGACCAGGGGCGACTGGAAGACACGCCACTAAAATACATCGCCTATGTTTCAACGTAATTTTCCGAAGCTTTGCAACATTTTCATCGCATTTGGCTTTCCTCAGTATCTTGGATGAAGACATATTGTTATAATGTATAGTATCACTACCAACTGCAGCCAGAGCTTTGAAAAAATGACTATGAACTGCAAGAAGGGGGGCATTGGGGTCTATCAGAAACCGCAAAACAGTAGGAAAAAAATCATTCGAAACCGCAGGGCCGCATAACCGCAAAACCGCAAATTCTTTAGAAGCCAAAAGCCACATGCAAAACCGTCAAAGCCGATAAATTTTTGCATCCCAGTGATCCGATACAGTATTGAAGAGTGGATCATGGCTGTTCGAGATCAGTGGAGGCGCATAGTTGCCGTTCAGATCGAAGAGAAACCGGAACCCAAATAGAAAAACTGAAAACCGCATCGAATGTGAAATCCGAAAACCCGTCATTATTTTTGAGGAAAACCGAAAACCAAACGCTAAAACCAAAAGAATCTGCAAACTTCAATGAACACTGAAACCGAAAAACCAAAGGTTTTTGGTACAAAAACCGAAAAACTGAAATAAAAAATAGCAAAAACAGCAAAACCGAAAACCCCCTCTTCTGTAAGGTAGCTTGCATTGCAGGCAATTGTGGCGCTTCATTTCAAGCAGATAACTTGAAAGGAGTCGCTTGAATGTTTTGCAAAACTCCCATCTGCTTGCTTACTGCATAATTCATCCAAGCTTTGAAAATAAGTCTTTTGATCAATTATTTGCCGCATACGTTAGGTCTTACTGTGATGTGCTTTCGTTCTGGGCTTTCTTAGACAAGAATAATTGTGAAGTTGATTGTAAATGGTAAAGATAATAAGGAAAAAAAATTCATTAATAACTCTTTAACTGCATTCGAATCGTAAGACTTCTCCACAGTGGCTAACATCGTACATGATTGTCAGGTATTTAGTAAACAATTTTGAATCGATCTTAGAGGTAACAGTCGGTAACTGACATTTCCATGTTGGATGGTCTTGATAAAATTTTTTCTCAGTGTTTAATTTGACGTTAGGGTATTTAAAATTTGTCTTAGTACTCGTTTCTATGTGACAAAAACATGGTGACAATTAGTTTTCTAATTTACCAGCTCACGGCAGCCGATCTCACGTGTAACCTTGCGAGAGAATAGTAAATACATTTCTAACACGAAAAATTCAGACAATATAACCAAGCACAGACCTACTTTACTACTTGTAAGACTTAACACATCCTGTAACGATTTATAGAAATAAGACACTCCAAATAATTTTAGATTTACACTCACCAGTGCAAGCAAAAACTGTTGCCAGCCTGATTCCTTTCAAAAGAGAAAGGATAAAACAGAAATTTGTCGCTCCATTCTTAAAATGGGCCCAAAGTCTCATTCTTGTGGACATTCTCGTCGACGCTGTTAAACCAGTATGCAAAACATATGGAAGGAGTTAAATTAGAGCAGGTGCTGAATACACACTCGTGTTAAAGACAAAATTCTAATTAAAACACCTTAGAGGCAAACAATGTTCTCTACTTTCAGTGAAAGTCAACTAGAAGCTTTATATATCTTTATTACTCATAGAGCTATATAAACTTATTAAAGCTGCTAGGGAACGAGGCTTTTAAAAAATGTATTTATAAGCTCATTTACCGAAATTAGTGCTATCCCGAAATGTGCTCAAATTATGAGTAGCTTAGGCAGTCACTAAAATTGTCTCCTTGTATGACATGTAGTGACAGTGTCAAGTTAAAGTGTACATAGCAGTTTTCTGTCGAATTTCTAATCATCAGAATAAGTATGATTGGCGACTGAGCAAACAACGCCATCGAAGGCAACGAGAACACTGACGACGCATGAAACAATTGGCTGCGCAGAGGGTCTGCAAGCAAATTATAAAACTCTTTACATCTGCTATCATTCCACTCAAAACAATAATCTCAGAACGACTAATTTTTTGTGGTCCAAAGGGAAAGATCCAGAAATTCTTCTTCTCATATTTGGTATCATGCTAGTTAGAAAACAAAGCGATGATAGCGACGGTTGACACTTTGATAAAAAAATCATATTTTTCCTAAATCGACATTTCAATCGGCTTTGCTATCAAATTTGTTACTCCAGGAAACGGCCAGAGAATTTACAACGATTTCAAATGCGCCTGCCGGGATTTTGTTTTGATTATTGAGGAATTAATAAGAATGCTGTTCCTAAACAACAGTATCCATGCACCATGTTGCTGTTACAACACTCGTGATGCCGCCAGTGTCGCACATTACGTTTAATTCATATCGTTATTACCCGCTGCTCCTGAGAAAGATTTAATCATTTCCAGACCTGTGAAGGAAAGATACGCACCTTCCAACATCCAAGTCTCAGTTTTTTTTTTTAAATAAGATAGATTATTTTGGATTACGATAAATTAAAATGTGCATACTTCAACAATTAAAATCAGCCTGTGATTTTCTTCACTCGGATATTGCGCAAACCGAAATTAAAGATTCAATAGAGCCACGCGAGTACTTTCTAAAATACGCCACACATGTTCAATAGACAAAGATAGATTCCGATGGAAAACGTGGTTTTTCGATGGAATAGGCAAATTTCTATTCGTAACACCTTCCAACGGAAGTAAGATTACTGAAAGTCATAAAACTCAAAATATTAAATTGGGTTGATAAAGAAGGTAAACTTTTTTCCGTCTTATCTTGATCGAGGCCGAAAATCTCATTGTAATGTCTAAATGAGATTCATGATCAAAGGAATAACTGAAATAAAATGTGTTTCTCGTGTAAGTAGAATGTAAACACCGATATACAAGAAACAAATAGATGTAAAAAGCCCTAGCTCTAGCCCTTTACACTCTATACATGCATATTCCCTATACCGTTCTCTATTAATGTCCTAAGCTGCTGACTAGGAGAATTTGTTTAACAATCGAGAACTTCTTTAGTTGGTGGCCTATTCCTTGATTCTCTTGACTTTATTGTTTGATTCAACGGTGATAATGTGAGGAGAAATTAGATGTTAGTGACTCTTAGGGATCATAGGGAATAATAACCTTCAGAACCTTCAGAAATGGGTATCAAAGCTTGGTTACCCAGTTGCTCCCAAGAACTGAGTCAACTGTCTCAAATGGTCTATTATATAGTCATTGTGAGTAACCATGTCCGGAGAGTTTGCTATTTAATCAAGGTAAAAGCCATGATAACCCTCCCCACTCAATGAGAAACTCAGAGTTTGATTGGTTTTACTCACATTCAATACAAATATCAGTCATTACATTATCAATGCTGCAGTCAGTTTAAACAATGACACCATGTTATAGCTATACAAACCTAAGAAGCTGTCTCGAAGGTCAATATCATAGTTAATTTAGAACAGTAACCTGCAGTGATGGGTATAACGGCTTGGCTACCCTGTGGCTCTCAAGATCTGCGTCAGTTGTCTGAAATGATAACTATAGTTTTCTTTGTGAGTTATCATGTCATGAAAGTTTGGCATTTAATGAAGGTAATAGCACCCCCCGCCCCCCTCCAAGCGACGCTGAAAGTTTGATTGGTAAATATTTTACTCAACTTTTACAAGTGTCAGCAATTACATTATCAATACTGCAGTCAGTGTAAAAGGTACTGGCAAGCTGCCTAGCAAGGCAACATTTTAGCGTAGTCAAGAACTCTTTAAAACGTTGCCAAATTGCGTGTCGTCCTCCGCAATAATTTTAACTTTAATCTACGGTTGTTAATGTACTAATAGAGTCTAGTGCACTAGATCTAAAAACTGTAATATGAGCAACTGCTAGAGATTTTTCGAAAAACCAACAGTACTGCGTATTTACATACTGGAAGAAATATATTCAATAGCACTAACTTGAGTTGAGTTTTAGTTGTGAGGTGGAGCAAGCACAAAAAAAACACTGCACTTCTACCATACTTGAAGCTGGTTATTAACAAATTATCAAGATATGTTCAGTTACACTCGTAGACGAGTTAATAAGTCAATTATTACCCTTAACAAATAACAAGCATCAAAGGTTAGATCGCAGCGTAGTTAGTCTAAATAGAATTAATCGCAATTACATTGACACTTTTACATTGGCACTCGAAGTTAACAATCTCTTGACAGTTAAGCGATACATCTGTCGTATTTATATTGACTATACAGGCTACCATTCAAACCAGCTTGCGGTCGAATTGGGCCAGCCTGGTTAGATATTGCCGATAAATAAATAAATTACAAAGAACTGAAAAGGGTAAGGTATGTTATTTTTTCATCATCAAATTATCGTTGTGAAGTTTTGCCACACGAAATTAGTAAAAAAGAGTCGTTAAATAAACCTTTCAAAAGCATCACTGACAATGCCTCGCAAATTTTATCTTAATTAAGTTTTCCACTGGATCCGACTGTTAGTATTCGTTAAATATTCTGTTATTTCATACAATCAGGCGATTCCATAACACTTAAACTTTCCCAAGGTGTGGTAACCCTTCTCGTGAAATTTGTTTGGGAGGTCAAAATCTGTGTCTCCAAACCTCAGCTGCTTAACTGGCAGATGTGTCTTGTTAGTAAGGACACCACTATCTTCACGCCATACATTGTCATTCACGTGACAGTTACAGTAGGCCGTGTGGTTGTCTGGAATTTTGGCACATGTGTTGTTCATTCCGCATGCGCACTTGTTACTTTCAGGTGCTGCACCGCTCCAGTAGGTCATTTTCAGAGAATCACGCGAAACCCAAAAGCCATCTTTCAATGTAGAACCAAGGCACTCGTACTTAATGAACTGCTCGCAAAACTGGGAAACGTTGATGAGACTCACCAGTTGAGATATGCTCGCTCCTTTGTAGGATATATTTCGCGAGTAGGATCCCGGGAGTGTGTAATTGTCCACCAATGTCCTGTTTTCGCTGTCGTGACTTATGACAGTCACACCAACTCCGTCTTTGTCACTCATGTCACAGGTGACGAGGAAAGGCAGCAATCTTCCTTCACCATCAGGATCTATCTGACAGATTCCGCTTTTCGCTTTCGGATCGAGCTTCTTTAAGTCACTGCAAGATCTTGGTAATACTGTGAAAAGAAAGAAAACCTTACGGTTGATGTACTAGTGTGTATTACCAACCTACAGACTCGCATAATTGTTGTATTCGTCTTCGCATCCATCTCACGTTCAGAATTCCATTCCTTTTTCTCAGTTTCTAAGACTTCGTCGTTTATGTAGTGATGACTCTGATTTCCACCCCAAATCAGAGTCAATGTGCCAGTTTTTCGATAAACGTGGTTACCCTGATTCTGTCGTTCAAGCGGGTTACCACCGCCCCCAACTTATTGATTGACATTCAGCACTACAAGCGTCACAAAAGGAAGATTCCGACCGCATTCCATTCACTCTCACGTTTCACCCTTACAACCACTCAGTTAAATTCATCATTCTTAAAAACTTTAAATTCGTTCAAAACGATCCGGAGACAAGCACTATCTTTTCGCAGCCTCGGCTCATTTCATTCAAACGCGACAAAAACGTAGGCAATTTTTTGGTCAGAAGTTCTTTTCAGACTAATGACCAACCAGGCACTTTTAAATGCGCTCGTGCACGATGCAAAACGTGTCCTTTCATTTACAACACTGAGAAAATATCGGGACCCAAACGATCCATTAAGATCACTGATCACTTCATGTGCACCTCCGCCAATGTAATTTATTGCATAACTTGCACTTATTGCAAAAAGATTTACATCGGCGAAACAGGCAGAAGACTAGGTGACCGATTCCGAGAACACCTTCGAGATGTGGAAAGGAATGACAGGGACACCTCGAAACCAGTCGCTGGACATTTTGATTTATTTAACCATTCTAAGTAACACATGGCAATCTGTGGTCTTTCCTTACACTTAGGTAGCACGGAAAGCCGGAAAACTCTTGAACAAAAGCTCATCTTTCACACCGGCAGTCTAAATCCCACAGGTATCAGCGAATGCTTTTCATTCCACTAATTTATTCGTGCTTTTCTCGTTGCCACGTTCCCACCAATGACGTAGCTCCTTTTTCTGCCTTTAAAAGCACACACAACCCACAATTCCCCTATTCACTCCGACGAAATGCTAACGCTCGAAAAGTCAGCTTTTATAATCGTAACGGTGGCTAACTTACCATTTCAACTTTGTTAATATATTCAAATTATTTCGTTACCCCCACCAACGCAGCCTCAAACAGTTTCTTTAGAAACTATCAGCCTTTATTCCTTAGCGTGAGAAGTTTCTTTTTCCATGGACGGCGGAGCGATCGCTTTAGACTAGGTTTACACTCGAGGAAATTGCTCCGGATTCGTGATGAATCCGAAACGTTTTAGTACCGGATTCATTCTGCCGTTTACACGAAAGTGGACGAATCCGAAATAAAAATTTCCCGGTTTCGTCGTGTCTCCGGAGATTTTAAATCCGGAATTTAATGTGGGAACTTTGAATCCGATAACTTTTCAATCCGGAAAGTTTTGTCGTGTAACCGCTTTTTTTCTCGAATCCGGATATTATTTCCACCTGCAATCTTTTGAGTTTGCGGTGAAACCAAAATGGATCTGGTGCTAACATTGCTGGCGGTCTCCGGTTGCCTAAGCTTGTTGCAGGTTCAGGCGATAAATTTTATCATGTGTACCGCAGTATTTCTGAAGAAACGCAAATTATTATTGCAAAGACGTTTGACGTCAGCCACACTTGATCGCCGACGACGTAGACTACTTGGCATCTGTCCAACTCAAATTTACCTCAGTGGCATCTGGATCTACTCTAGCCTTTTTTGGGGGAGGCATTTTCACTTTGTCGATCGAACGACGAAACAACACTGGGCTTGGTAACCATTCCATTTCGAATGTTCCCGGAGTTGTCGTTGTGTGTAAACGGTCAGGAATCCGAATATCCTTTCAGTGTAAACGCCTACGAATCCGAATACTCCAAAATTGATGAATCCGGTAACATTTACGAATCCGGAAAACTCTCCTCTAGTGTAAACCTAGTCTCAGTAACTATCTCGCATTTGTAAAGAGGTGTTATCTTTTGTCTCACAGATAAATCACGAATAAGTCACGTTATTACATCGCTTGCAGCGCCCGTGGGCAAGATGAGGCGAATCCTTTGTTCTCATTGGCTGCCCGAGCGGGAAATATGGGCCCATCTTCCCTGCCCAGAATTTCCCGCATTGATCCCGCGCTAGAAAAAAAATACAACCAGAACTACGTTTGTAATTCTTGGACAATTTCGGCGATGGAAACGCAAAAAGCGGCAGAAGATAGTCAAAATAGTAGAACGGAAACGACTCTCGTGAGTTTGATGTGCTACAAACACATTCGGGTTTCATTCCCGGCTCTCAACAAAGCGAAATCTTTTTGCAATATAGTAAATCTTTTATGAACCGAGCTTGTTCAGTCAAGATGGCTCGATATTAGTCTCGTTCTTTTTTTTGCATTTTCATGGCCTCGACTTCGTCTCGGTCCAAAAAAAAAAGAAGAAAAAGAACTCGGTTTGTATCCAACCATCTTGACCTCAAGCTTGGTTAATAAAGCAAATATATAGTCACGCGTCAGTGACAAACGCCAGCCGATTCTATTTGACATGCTTAGTATTTTCAGTTTGATTTCAAGTACCTATGGAGGTTAAAACAACTTTCTTCGTGGGAACTTATAGGCAGATGACTTTTTGTGTCCATCAACAAAATCTTCATCTGCTTTTAGAATATATATTGATCACGGATCAGGGACAACTAGATTTTCAAAATAACAAAATTTTTACAGTACCACTGCAATTTGCTCCAGCGTATCCAGGAACACATACACATCGAAACCCTTTGCTGGTGAAACCAACTTGGCAAGTTCCGTTATTGACACAAGGGCTGCTACTACAGGGATTCTGTTCAAAAGAAACAAAAACAACGCACTGATTAAAAAAAGGAGAGAACATCTTTCTCAATTATTTATATTTACCACACTAGAATGAATATTTACAAGAAAGCATGATAAACTACGTCGAATTACAATAATGCTAATGGCCAGGCTTATACATGTATAAGGTTGGGTTTCCTCCCAAAAGAACAAAAACTCTTATTAATGTACAGCATCGAACAAGAAGTGTAGGTGTGAGGCTAGATTCAGATCAAGGTGGGGAGAAGAAGTAAAAAATAAAAATGCTAGTCTAAAATTATAAAGCGCTGAGCAAGTGTTCGAGTTTGAATTCTTCTCATTCCAAACATAACTTTAAGTTTAAGAGAAGCATTCACCTCAATCGCCAGGTAGTAAGCATTCACTTCTTGAAAGGTTAGTTCATTTTTATCAACCGTGGCGTTATTCAACTCACAGTTGTACTTTCCTCCGTCTAAAGGTTTCACATTTATGGAGACACAGTTAGGCTCCATATAACACATCGTGCGACAGCTCCCCTCACTGAGGACCTCACTACTCCTAATCACATGCCCCTTAATTGCCCTATTTGCAATCGGTTCCTCAAACAGGATGATGCGACACTCGTCAGCTGCAAAAAAAACAAAAAATGCCGAAAAGAAAAAGAACAAAATTAAAGAAATAAATAAATGGAGGTACCGTCTCCTACAGGGTTTGGGGTAGGAGACGTTAATTTCCCACGCACGAGATTACTTTGTGATGGATGTCCTTCCCTGGGGTGGGATGGGTTGGATTTATTGAGTAAACTGCTCGCATGGTTCGCATATGTTCCGTTCTAGTCCTACCCTACTGCGGTAATGCAGTGAAAATGGTTAGAAAAAAAAAGAAAAAGAAAAAGAAAAAGAAAACTTACAGCCAAGGTTTTTAAATTGTTTTTTGAAACGTCTGTATCAGCCGTTTTTTTTTTCCTCTCAAACAATTAACAATGAATATTTGCAGGAACTATTATTTGTAGGTTTAAAATACACCATTGGCATGGATTATAACTCTCAATTTTTAGCCTAGAGTAAACAAACAAAAAAAACCACGAGCCGATTTTAAAGAGAAAATGAACACTCGCAAAGGATTTCTCGGCAACGAGTGGAAATAAGCGAAAGAAAACTTTACTTAATAAACAAAATGGCTAATATAGCATTGCTTCCATGTTATGTCCCTACCTGTGCAGCCTGCACAAAAAGGTGAACACGATTCCGGAGAAATTGACAAAAACAGAGACGATTAATGGCTTCTCTCGGTCAAATTTATACAAAGACGCCATTTCAATCTTTTCTAAGATTGAATCAGTCACAACTGGAAAGCGACAACGTAAATGAAGGTTTCAACTTCCTTTCCCCATGACTAATGACAACAACTAACAGATTGACGGACTACGGTTATTGTTTTGATGAAGCCCCGCAAACACGTGCCTAGAGTTTCCATTTGTTCATTCAAGAAGCAATTTCCGCTTCCAGTGAAGTTTGAATTTTTGGATCATATGCCACTGAGTTATGT
Source organism: Stylophora pistillata (assembly GCF_964205215.1). Taxonomy (NCBI): domain Eukaryota; kingdom Metazoa; phylum Cnidaria; class Anthozoa; order Scleractinia; family Pocilloporidae; genus Stylophora; species Stylophora pistillata. Next base: position 25,894,908 of record NC_142522.1, read on the forward strand.
ACAGATTTCTACACGCCCGCACTTCACCTCTTTGGTATTTATGATCCGAACTAGTTGCTGGCTTTCAATTTTGATGCTACTCAAATAAGAGAAGACATGCGTTGCGTCACCTCGATGAATTATCAATGAATTCCTGGTTCAAATTTCCTGTCGAGCGCTTAGCTAGAACTTTCCTAAACAGATTTTAAGAAAGACGAAGTGAAAAAAGACATGGATGGCAAAGGTCAGGCATAGAAAAAAAAGCCACAAGTCGATACATGGCGAACACAATAATGCATTTCAACGATCGACTTTCAACGCCATTGAGCGAAATGAGGGTATGTTGATGACTGAGATTTTTCGTGAGCTAGTTGCGAGCTGCCTTCGGTAACCTCGATAGAAAGACTGTCGCACTTCATCTCTGGAGTGTAGTAGGAAACCCTATCACTATCAGTCAACAAGTTATGTTAAGTACGTACAGGCAGTGAGATTTAAAAGTTTTGTTTAACTATCATCAGCAAACTCTATAAATGTTTCTTTTTTTAGCCGAATCGTTTCTCGTAAAATGCTCTTGGCAGCTGTGATCTCGGTAATCGAGGAGAAAAGAAGCGAATTTCAATTTAGGAAAATGAGTTCGAAACAATAAAACTCATCCTTGATGAGCGAAAAAAAATAACATTGACCCGGTTAAAATATTGTCCAATTGATCAAAACTGTAATTGTTGTTTTACGTGAGGCAGATCATCCCTCAAGTCATCACACACAGGAAGTGTTATTTCTCAGCTCACGCCATAATTAATACCTCATCGCATCCTACAACTACACGGTTTTGAAATTCACTTCTATCAAAATAATTTTAAACTCACCATTGTAAGCAATAACTGATGCTAATCTGATTCCAAGCAAAAAAACAAGGATAACAGGGAAAGTTCTCGCTCCCCTCTTGACATGATCCGTGGAGTTCATTCTTGCGCAAACCACTTGATAGCGGAGGTAAAACAGTTCAAAATACTGCAGCTCCAACCTACTTTATACTTATTAGACTGTTAAATTATCACAAGTAGTCTAAACAGGATGAAATTGCAGTGCAGCAGGTGCAACATTATTGAGATGAAATGTTTGAAAACCACTTCACACTGGATAAAAATAAATATTAATATGTGGCTAATTTCGACGATTCGCTTAATTAACTTAAAAACACTCCTATTCCATAGGCGATTTCTACTGAGAAACTAAGTTTTCAGTCAATCAAATTTACATGACTTTGATAATTACGTTCAATTTACGCATCCTTGTTATGAAATTTCTTTGTTTACCCAAAGGCTATTTAGACTCTTAAGACTCATAAAATAGAAAGGTTTCTAGAATGAATGACGGTTGACAATTAATTACCAAGGTGGAGGTGAATAGACTTAGTTAATTCACTAGCCATAAACTGAAGAATTTGTTAGCGAGTACATGATAAAGAAAACAGAGGCTACTCAAATTAAAGAGAGAGGCTTGACCGAAACATTTTATTTAAGTAGTGGTAAAGGTAACTTAAAGGGCTTCCAAGCAAACTTTGAAACATTTTTTTTTAACACGTATCTGTTACAATCCGATAACTGTCAGTTGGAGAGGAAAGGAGAGAAATTAAAGCGCATGCACTCCTTTCAGTGAACAGCAGTATTTGTATGGCAAACGCACACGAGTTAAATGACCATAGGGACGATCTTCTCTTAAAAAACACTGAGAGATTTTACAGAAAGTATTAATCATTTCCAACGACGATCAATTGTGAAGATTCACCTCTGTTTAGTTTGAAATGCCACCGAAAGACAAATTGTAAGTGACCGTGTTTTGGAGTAAGAGTCTGCTTGTTTATTTTCTGCAATGACATATGCAAATCTTGTCTTTCTTCCACCAAAAAACTAAGGTGAAATGAGGCGCTTTTTCGACTTCTTAGAAAGGAAAATATGTTCGAAACAATCAAACTCACCCCCGATCACCATGTAAAATAACACTGACACGGTTAAAATCTTTTTCACCTTTCACCAAATCTGTAATAAAATTGCAATATATTATATGAAGCTGATAATCCTCAAAATCACCATATACAGGCAGTGTTATTTCTCTCAAGCCATGACAGACTAAATAACTTATCACATCCACAGTTTTTGAATTCCTTGTTACTAGCCGAATGAGTCACCAGCGCAAGTAAAAATCGATGCTAATCTGACTCCGAGCAAAATACTAAGGATAGTAGGGAAAGTTCTCGCTCTACCCTTGAAATAATCTGATGAGCTCATTTTCACGCAGACCACTTGGCTGCACCAGTAAAACAGTTCAAAACACTGCACCTCCCAACTAGTTTAAACCTGTCAATGATCACTCTCGACAGAACGAACTTAGAGTGTAGCAGGTGAAGACTTGTTTATTGAGTGGAAATGCTTCATAACTCGCTCTAGTAACGACTGGCTGAAAGTCAATATTAAGTACGTACCTAATTTCGATCTAAGTCATGGAGATTAGGGGAAGTATCCTTTGATGTAGTTTCAAAACACACTGATCCCCTAATATTCATGAGAAATTCAAATTTTCAGAGTCAAACCTGCCAAGTCAATAAACCTTCCGCGTCTTTATTACCTTTCAATTTACGCATCATTGTTACGAAATTTCTTTGTTTACCTAAAGGCTTTTCAAACTCTTTAGACTCATTACAAAGAGAAGTTTTTCTAAAAAAAGGAATACAAATGTCCAAGTTAAACCAAAACTGTGCCACCTACGCACTTCAGTGCTACCCGCGAACAGCCCTCTCTAATTGACAGAATTTTGAAGAAAAAAAATAATGAAAAAGTTCCTCGCGGCTTAGTAATTACTTCGACTACCAGAATATTCAACTTCCTCTTAACCTTCAACTCGTCTTAATAAATTGTTTTCGAAACTTTTTGTCTGTTATAAAATTTTCTATATAAAATGGCGAAAAGAAACAGGTTTGCTTCAGTTAAGTGCGAGTATTTGGAAAAGGAATCTTCATCCAATATATACGGTCACAGTCTCTTGCATCTTCGCCACGCAGTTTCTTTCATTGTCCTACAGAATTATGGTACCTGTTGTCAACCACTGCGAAAAGCTTATGGATAAAAAACCGCGTCAATCAACTTTCACTTGGTAACTACGAAAGCGGTAGACGTTAGTATTTCACAGCCAAGGTGTTACTATTGAAACATCTAAATTGGACAAAACTGACTGACTACTGAGAGGGCTAATGAGTTAAGTTAAGTAAAATATGTACGGCGCCGGCTGGCGGCCTTTGTTTTGGGCTCTCGCATTACTTGCTTTCAGATACGTAAATACTGTGTCTAACGACACAAAATGTGGATTTAAATCAGTCTAGACTACTTTGGGTTTAGCCGGACTAAATTTTTTGGTTCAACGCAGCCAAAATGCGCTAGTTTGCTCGCAATGTCGATGTCTTCGAGCGCTAGAGCTTCGACCGGCCCCAAACTCAGTCAAGAGCCCAATTACGAAATGGTGCAAACATGGAATGGTGGTTGCTACACTGTCAGAATATGGCTTCATCAAAGAATTATCCGTTGATATGGATGTCCAAGTTACACCTGGACCGATAAGCGCAACTCCTGAACTACAGAATAACCTACAGAGTAGTTTAGGGGGTCATCCCGGCCATTCCGTAGAGGCCTGGGTCCGAGTCACTCTGATGAATTAGTTATTCATATGGCGTAGGTGCACGAGGGGTTTAGGGTTAGGGTTTAGGGGTAGGGTTTAGGGTTTAGAAAATTAGTATTCATAATGCATAGGGTTTTTGCATCTCATTTAAAAAAAAAAAACGGTTTTCAAGGTGACGTCTCACACAAAGGGAACAAAAGAATCCAAGATGGCGAAGGGATTAAGTCAAACACACTGTTTATTGCATACGTAATATTTATTGTGAAGGTGTAGTCTGATCGTCTGGGTGAGTGTAGTCCTGAGAAGGACTGTTGTCGATGGCAGTGACTGACGTTTCGACAACCTGTGCGGAAGTCCTTATCAGAGACAAGTGGATGATTGTTGTCAAGAAGTGGATGATTGTTGTCTGTTGACAACAGACAACGATGTAATATTTATTGTCACAAAACACCGAGAAAAGAGAATGGACCCTATATTACGCGTTTGGGTATCGCTAGTTAGACATACTAATCTAACCGACTAGGACTGTGAGCAGAATTTGTATTTATAAGAGTCGCAAAAGATTATTTGTCACACAACACGTTGTCATACAAGGTCTTTAGAGCGAAGAACTTGAAAATAAGTGACATAGACCAAAATGAAGGCATCAGTTGACAGTATAACTGATGGTATGTATTTTTTTCTCCCACTTCTTGGTCGTAGGTTTCAATTTCCTCGATGTAGGTAGTCACTTGTTTGCGCATGACGCCGAGATCATGTTTATCGGTTTTTTTTCTTTGAATATGACTAATAACTCGTCTAATATGGCTCCCGCCCATTGAGGGTATTTTTTCATGTCTTTGCCCAAGTGAGTTAAAAAAGAGTTCTTTAGGCGACGCCAAAAAAGCGGTTATCGCATCAAATTAGTGACATGACAAAGTCAGGGGGAGGAGGAATCTTACGAGCATTATAACGCACTCCTAAATCTGTAAGAGATTTACGATCGTAAGACACAGGGATTGACAAGCTGTCAAAGTGTTCGGGTAGATATAAACCTTGTCGCTATAAACTCTTGGTCAGTATCATAATGTCTGACTCTTACGATTTCTCCTGTGATTGCGGTCAATGCGAATGGTGTGTACTAAAAGAAGAAGAAATAGAGAGAGAAGCGTTTTGGCAGGACAATTTAAAAAGAATAGGAGCACTCTAGAAACCAAAGTAAATAGACGAAATATGAGTGTTTATTATGAATGATACACAGTATCACGCAACTACCCATACCGGTTCTAGGACAATAGAGTATCCACACTTGAAAATTAGAAGGAAATGTATGAGAGATGTAGGAAGGAAACACTACATAAAAGCGTTGAATAAATCATGGTTTAGGGTTAAATTGCGTAGGTTATAGGAGCGTGTTTTTTTCATAATTTGAAAAAATAAAGGTCATCTGAGATGGCGTAAAACAAAAATAATGAAACCTAAGATGGCGTTTAATCCTCCCTTAGGGAAAATGATTTCAAGATAAAATGAATATTCAAAAAACCTTCATTTTAGAATAAAAGGAAAAAAATTGTGGATTCGAACCTGGGTTATTGCGATCACTCACACGACCACACCCCTCTCACCCTAAGCCCAATTCCCTGACCCAGTTATTCCCATATTAAAATCAAAATAAAAACACTAACAGTCAAACATCAGAGTGAGACAAACAATGGAAACAATAAAACGCAAGATGGCGACTCATACTTCCAATGGTAAAAGGGATTTCAAGATGTCATTAGCATTCGTATCCTGTAAAAAAAAAAAATCGAGAATAAAAGAGGTTTGTTTCCGCCTAAACCCTATGATGGGATGTGAATAATTCATCCTACTCCAATAAAATGAAAATAATTGGGATGGTGATCACTCAGTTCATGAGTATTCAAAATTCTCTGAAAATGAACAGTGGTCTGTTCGAGGTAAAAACATGCGATAGCTCTTTTCTCAATAAAAATGTTTACTTTAGTTCAAATCTTAATTAAAAATAAACTGTAACGTGTGAGTGTGATCACTAGCAGTGACGAAGGTGTTTGACTTTAAATTCTAAACAAAATTCCGCAAGTGAGGAAAAAAAAATAACCACAATGCATCGACGCAATTCAATCACAGTGATTCGAAGAGAAATAATTAAATCTCCCGTTTCATACATTAAAAAATTATCAGAAAAAAATCGAACGAAAAGGGAATTAAAAAACGCAGCACCATGCTCATGAAGATTCCCATTTCTCGGGAAAAATGAACCATAGAGCAGACAAACTGGGGGAAAATACGAAATGCCAGCAGGCGTTGTAACCTAGGTAGTGTCATTATTATCTGTCCATCAAATTTTAATCAAGTCATAGCATCCTTACATTTTTTCGGATAAAAGTCAATGACCTGTCTGTCCAAATTGTTTCCGAGTTATGACATGTGTCAATCAATGATAGACCAATGGAAATCTAGCAATGGGTGTATAAGAGTGGCTATGAGTCGGAATGGTATGATCATACATGGGACCAAAGTGATGATGAAGAAAGTTCCATTTCATCCAATCAGACAAGTGGTGCATCTCACTGAAATCCATCCCTGCATAGAAGTCGAAGAGAAGATAAATAGAATCAAACCGTTCCTGGATACTCCGTTTAAACAGAAAATAAAAGCGATAAAAGAGAGGCAACATAGGAAGTACCTATATACAAGCAAGTTTTACACAAAACCTCGACATCTATATGTAATAAAGCGATTGGAAGAACTACAAGGAGCATAATCCAAAGACAACTTTAGCTCATATGATATGGACTTGCTTTACATGTTACGAAACATGACTAAAACGTGGAAACATTGCATGTAGGCAGCCTCATAAACTCCGCAAAAAGTGAACTCGGAAAAGTCAACAAAAAAATTCTCGACAACATCAACTCAACGATCAGAAAAACAACGAAGCTCAACCATAGGAAAAACACATCAGATGTAATAAATAGGTTCACTGACATACCCAGCAAGCAGAAGCATTCGTTCGCCTCGTTCGACATCGACAGCTTCTACCCATCCATCACAGAATCTCTTCTCTATAAAGCAATTTCTTTTGCCAAGAATTAAACAACAATCAGCGACAAAGACATCGAAATAATCATGCACTGCCGGAAATCGCTTTTATTCCACAACGAGACCGTCTGGATAAAAAAAAAACCAAAGCAGCCTGTTCGACGTCACTATGGGCAGCTTCGACGGAGCGGAAGTTTGCGAGCTTATCGGGTTTTCCTCCTGAACAGCCTCGGCGAAAAATACGGCAGGAACAACGTAGGACTCTACAGGGACTACGTGCTGATGCTTCTAAGAAACACAAGCGGACCACAATCTGAACGCCGGGACCACAAAGGACCTCACACGTGAATTCAAGAAACAAGACCTGAACATCTCCATAAGCACAAACCTCAAAATCTGCAACTTCCTCGACGTCACCCTAAACCTCGCGGACAGAAGCCACTATACATACAGAAAGCCTAACAACGAAACCCTTTACATCTACACCAATTCCAACCACCCGCCAATAATAATAAAACACATACCTGCAGCAATCGGCCAAAGAATCTCCTGCATCTCCTCAAGCAAAGAACTCTTCAAAAAAACCAAGCCACACTACGAAAGTGCACTCAAACAAAGCGGACACGGCGAAAAGCTAACCTACACCGAAAGCAAGAAACCTGAAACTCACAACCGCAAGAGCAGACAAAGAAACATAACTTGGTTTAATCCGCCCTACAGCATGAACGTGCAAACAAACATCGGCAGAGAATTCTTGAGCCTCGTCAGCAAGCATTTTCCAAAAAATCACCGGTACAACAAGATTTTCAACAAAAACAGCATAAAAGTTAGCTATAGCTGCACTGACAACCTGCAAACCATAATAAAGAGATACAACAGGAAAATCCTTGAGACAAGCAAGACACTCCCCACAGAAAACAACTGTAACTGCAGGAAAAAAACGACTGCCCTCTGAAAGACAACTGCCTCACTTCAAGCGTCGTCTACAACGCCAACGTAACAACTGAAAATGACACAACCGGAAAGAATTGCATTGGACAAACGGAAGTAACCTTTAAACAACGCTACACACAGCACAAACTTTCTTTGTGAAAGAGAAACTATTCAAGCAGCACGGAACTATCAAAGTATATCTGAGCACTCAAAGACAGCAACACCAACTTCACAATTAACTGGAGTATTTTAGCGACCGCCCCGGCCTACAACAACAAAAACAAGCGGCACCACTTGTGCCTCACAGAGAAACTTTATAAATTGACTTTATGGCACGGTATGTTTTCCATCGATAATAAACCGTCTGACGATCGCAGCGCAAGCTGCGTGAAACTCAGAGTAATGGTGAAACGATCTTCCTGTCATTAATTTGTAACCGCTATTGAAACGCTCTGCAACCCGCATCGAGCACTCTTTCACAGCCACGACTTCTCCTAGTCTATATATATATATATAACAAGTCGTTAGTGGAACTCTCAGGCCAACAAAGGTGCACCGCGCCTGGAGGATCAATAGAGAACCACGCAGCAAACACGAACGTAGAAAGTTTAAAAATTTTGAGGATAGACAACTTCTGACGTCAAAAATATAAAAATTTTAATAAAAAATGTTTCAGTCCGAGACCTTCTTCAGTTATTTACAACTTTTGAAATAAAAACAGAGCATTAAATAAGATCGATGTGCTAATGATTACGTAATTACAGATAACGACTAATGAACTGGTGCTAATAAAAAGATAACAAAAAACCTAATTACAAAGAAAGCAATGGACAAAATACAAGAAACAAACCCTAAAAACTAAGAGATAAGAATACTAAATATGTTAAAATGAATGGCGTAACCAATTGCAAAGAAGCAATGCGGCAAGCAAAAAAAAGGGGAGGCCTACTTTTCACTACAACTGTAAACCGTAACAAAATCTCAAATCAAGGCCTTTGGAGCCCGAAAGGGCAAATTAGCAACAAAATCCTTGGAGGGGCCCTTAAATGATACTAATCATAATAAGATCCCTCGACAGGGTCTCTGAGCCCAATCCACACCTAATTAAAGGGCCGACAAAATCCAAGAAAAGGGCCTTTGAACGATCAATTAGTAGCGCCTAATATAAGATGGAAAATTAATTATAGCAAATTCTATTTTTCCAATGAAATTCCTTTCTTTTATTCAAACCATGGCGTGCCAAAGAGAACAATTGAGCACTGCAATAAGCCTCTTTTGTGATTAAAAGCCTATCGATCTCTTCAGAGCCATTAGGGGCCTGTACCTGATCGATGCATTGGAACGAAAAATCGTCCAGGGTGTGTGGGGTTTTGTTAAAGTGTATCGCTACTTCACAAGTTGTTTTGTTTGTGAGCATAGCAGATTTGTGATTTCGAAATCTAACTTTAAAGTCGGTAGTAGTAGATCCCACGTATTGCAGGCGACATCTCTTGCAAGAAGCCAAGTAAATCACATTTTTACAATCACAGGAAAGTCTAGAGTGAATGGTGTAATTTTTGCCCGTCTGAGAGCTGAGAAATTATTTAGATTCAACAAAGAAATTCTGACAGAGATCGCATCTTTTCCTATCGCATGTAAAGCAGCCATTGTTGTGAGGATTGGTTTGTCTCTCGCTGGCAGTTTTAAAACGAGATGGTGCTAACAATTCTTTGAGATTTTTCGATCGACGAAAAGATGGTATGATAGAGCTTCGAGGAAAAAGTTTTTTCAATTTGGGGTTAAATTGCAGAATAAACAAATGCTTTCTGATTATGTTGCCTACGTCGGGCAAGTTAGGATTAAATGTAACAACAAATGGAAATAGTTTCTTCGTTTCTTTTCCACGAGTCCTGAGTAATTATTTCTGGGGATGGCGGAGTCTTTCGAGAATTGTTTAGAAACTAATTTAAAAGGGTAACCGTGGTTAACAAGGTACTCTTTGTACTCAGCTGTTCTCTCGGAAAAAAATACTTCTTCAGAGCAATTTCTTTTCATTCTTGTGTCCACTCAAAAAGGAATAGCTTTGAAAACGTGCTTAGGATGGCAGCTGGAAGGCGGAAGGTATAAATGGCTATCTGTAGGTTTGGAATAGACGTCTGTCCTGATAAATCCATCGATAAGATATAAAGTAAGATCAAGTACGTGAAGCTCACGCTCAGAAAAAACTAGCTCAAACTTAATAGTAGGATGTAGAGAATTGATGTAATCAGTAAATTTATGTAGGGCAGGAAGGCCCTGCTGCCATAGATCAAATACATCGTCTCGATATCGCCACCATAATGACGGCTTTATCGGACCAGAAAACTTAGCTTTGTGATTAATTTCGCCCATGGCTATATCGGCATAGCTACAAGCATTCTTCGGAGCCATAGCTGTGCCATGGATGTGAAGAAAGAAATTCTCTTTAAAAACAGAATGGTTGCTTTTCAAAGAAATTTTTACGGCTTCTAAAATACAAGTCGTGGATGGAAATTTGTTTTCTCTACTCAAAGCCTTCCTTACTGCAGTGAGGCCGAGTTTGTTATCGTTACCTTTACTCATCATTAAATTATCGTTGTAAGATTCCTCTTGTAATATTGCCACGTGAAATAATTTGTAAACAACTATTAAATAAAACATTCATAAGAATCACTGTCTTGCAATAGTTGTCATAATTTTTTATTAGACGGGACGATTTGAATTGGTTAAAGATTTCGTTATTCCTTACAATCAGGCGATTATATAACACTTAAACTTTCCCAAGGTATGTTAACCCTTCTCGTCAAATTGTTCTGGTTTGTCAAAATCTGTGTCTCCAAACCTCAACTGCTTAACTGGCAGATGTGTCTTGCTAGTAAGAACACCACTATCTTCACGCCATACATTGTCATTCATATGACAGTTACACTGCATACTGGTTTGTGCGCACGTGTTGTTCATTCCGCAAGCGCACTTGTGACTGCCACGTGCTGCACCACTCCAGTAGGTGAAAACCAAAAGCCATCTTTCAATGTAGAACCAAGACACTCGTACTTAATGAACTGCTCAAACTGCTGGGAAACGTTGACGAGACTCACCAATTGAGATATGCTCGCTCCTTTATAGGATATATTTCGCGAGTAGGATCTCGGGTATGTGTAATTGTCTACCAATGTCCTGTATTAGCTGTCATGACTTATGACAGTCACGCCAACTCTGTCTTTGTCACTCATGTCACAGGTGACGAGGAAAGGCAGCAATCCTCCTTCACCATCAGGATCTATCAGACAGATTCCGCTTTTCGCTTTCGGATCGAGCTTCTTTAAGTCACTGCAAGATCATGATAATACTGTGAAAAGAAATAAACCTTAACGTGCGAAGTTTCCCAAGCTCTCTAAGGAAGTTTTTAGTTAAAAAGATCAAGAAAGATATCGACCCAGCCATGTGAACTCTCACAGTTCCTCTCTACCCTTTGGAGTGTTGGTTAGTATCAGAAAACTGAGAAACATATCCCTGGGATGTGGAATTACGTATTATGAACTTGCAAGAGGGGCCATAGTGCCACGTTTCTCTTAAAGAGCCCATTTTATCGTTGCAAACGAATATGCCTTTTCTATGGAGGGCGAAGTGATCAATTCAATAACTATCTCACATTTCTAATGAATTATTATCTTTTGTCTCACAATTAAAACACGATTAAGTCACGTTATTACATTGCTCACAGCGGCCGTGAGCAAGATAAAGCGAATCCTGTGTTCTGATTGGCTACTCGAGCGGGCAAGATGATCCTATCTTGCCTGCTCGGAATTGCTCGCATTGATTCCGCGCTACAAAAACATACAACTAGAACTACGTTTGTAATTCTTGGAAAATTTCGGCGATGGAAACGCAAAAAGTGGCAGAGGATAGTCGAAATAGTAGAACAGAAACGACTCTCGTGAGTTTGATGTGTTACAAACACAGCTGGCTTTTATTCCCGGCTCTCGAGGTAAGCAAGTCATTCTTACTCTTAATAAAGCGAACTGATCTTTTTGCAATATAATAAATCATTTATTAATCAAGCTTGTTCGGTAAAGATGGCTGGATTTTAGCCTCGCTCTTTTTTTACATTTTTATGGACCTAAACTTTGCCTTGGTCCATAAAAATGCAGAAGAACTCGGCAAACATCTAGCCATCTTGACCGCGAGCTTGGTTAATAAAGCAAATGTATAGTCACGCGTCAGTGACAAATGCTAGCTGATTCTATTTAACATGCTTATCATTTTCAGCTTGATTTCAAGTGCAAACAGCTTTCTTCGTGGTTTTAGCTAGGAGGGCTTCTAGGTAGGTGACTTTTTGTGCCCATCAACAAAATTTTCTTCTGTTTTGAGAATATATGTTAATCACAGATCAGGCACAACTAGATTTTCAAAATCACAGAATTTTACAGTACCACTGCAGTTTGCTCCAGCATATCTAGGAACACAACCGCATCGAAACCCTTTGCTGGTGAAACCAACTTGGCAAGTTCCGTTATTGACACAAGGGCTGCTACTACAGGCATTCTGTTCAAAAGGGAAAAAACAACGCACTGATTAAAAAAGGAGAGAACATCTTTCTCATTTATTTATAGTCACCACACTTGAATAAAAATTTACAAGAAAGCATGATAAACCAGGTTGAATTACAATAATGCTAATTGCCAGGCTTATACATGTATAAGGTTGGGTTTCCTCCCAAAAGAACAAAAACTCTTACTAATGTACAGCATCGAACAAGAAGTGTAGGTGTGAGGCCAGATTCAGATCAAGGTGGGGACGATGAAGCAACAAATAAAAATGCTAGTCTAAAATTGTAAAGCGCTGAGTAAGTGTTCGACTTTGAATTCTTCTCATTCCAAACATAACTTTAAGTTTAAGAGAAGCATTTACCTCAATCGCCAGGTAGTAAGCATCCACTTCTTCAAAGGTTAGTTCACTTTTATCAACCGTGGCGTTAATCAACTCACAGTTGTACTTTCCTCCGTCTAAAGGTTTCACATTTATGGAGACACAGTTAGGCTCTATATAACACATCGTACGACAGCTCCCCTCACTGAGGACCTCACTGCTCCTAATCACATGCCCCTTAATTGCCCTTTTTGCCATCGGTTCCTCAAATAGGATAATGCGAGACTCGTCAGCTGCAAAAAAACAAAAAATAAAGAACAAAAAAAGAAGAAAATTAAGGAAAACTTACAACCAAGGTTTTTTAAACCATTTGACGAAACGTCTGTATTAGCCGTTGTTTTTTCTTTTCTCTCAAACAGTCAACAATGAACATCTGCAGGAAGTATCATTTCTAGATTTAAAATACGGCATGAGCATGAACTATAACTCTGAATTTTTAGCTTAGAGTATACGAACGAAAAAAAAAGACGAGCCAATTAAAAATTATCAAAATTCGTAAGGATTTCTCGACGACGAGTGAAATAAGCGAAAGAAACCATAACTTAATAAACGAAATTGCTAATATGGTATTGCTTCCATGGTATGTCCCTACCTGTGCAGCCTCCAAAAAGGGGAACACGATTCCGGAGAAAATGGCAAAATCAGAGACGATTAACGGCGTCTCTCGGTCAAATTTATACAAAGACGCCATTTCGATATTCTCTAAGGTTGAATCAGTCACATCTGGAAAGCGCCAACGTAAATGAAGGTTTCAGCTTCCTTCTTGCACGAATAATGACTTTAACTAATTATAACAGCTTGGCGGACTACTGTTATTGTTTTGGTGAAGCCCCGCAAACCGCTTCTAGAGAAGTTTAATTTTTTTAACTATATGCGACTGGGTTATGGACAGTTGTATAGACGCCCACACTTAACCGCTTTGGTATTCATCTTCTCATGATCCGAACTAATTTATAGATTTCAATTTTGATGCTACTCAAATAAGAGAAGACATGCGTTACGTCGCCTCGGTAGATTATCAATAAATTCCTGGTTCTAATTTCCTGTCGAGCACCTAACTAGAACTTTCCAAAACGGATTGGTTGAAGAGTGGTAGGGATGCTGGAACGCGATTATCACTTTTAAGGCGGTTGACAATTTTGCTTCGCCACCGTAAACTTCCTTTCCAAAGGAAACCGGCCTCCCGCGATCGAAACAATCCATGTGATTATAATTTTTATTGAGTGCAAGTTCACATTCAAACAAATAACAAACACGTCTTGTATCGCATGACGCCAATGTCCTCCGATCGTGAAACAGGTTACTCCGTTCCACGAACTAAGTTAGCACATGAGAAAATTATGAAAATATTCTGGTCCTAAAATGAATCGAAAACCTCCCTCATCAAGGCAAAACGAATGATAACTCAAGGGGGAGGGGGGGGGTGGATTTTTTTTCACAAATGCCTCCTGACTGAATGTCCTGAATATCGCAGTCTCAGGTAATCTTGAAAAGTGACGTTTTCCCATTTATCTCAATTTGTGTAAGGTGTCATTTACAAAGCTAGGAAAAGCAACTGTTTGTTGCGCAGGAAAGCTGGACTCTCCAACTGTTTTTCATCTTTTAATTAGACTCTTCAACTAATTGAAAGAAGCAGGTGATAAACAAATTGTGACCACCATTTTCACCGTAACGAACATGATGCTTTCGGAATTTATGCTTCTCCCCATCATGATGACCAGGACATATGGCACGAACATTGAAGTTTAAAATATGACCAATTTCGAAAAGGAACTAATTTTACCCAGGTTAGCAGAGCATCTAATAGCGAAATTCTATTTTTTTTCTGCTTTTTTATAATCCTTTTTAGGAATGAGACACGCACGGCCCCTCTCGTCTTTTGAATTTGAATATGTACCTTTTTTGCGCCCCTCTTCCCGCGCGTGTTTCATCTCCCGTGTCTCACATTGCCTCGGCTCGTCTGAAACACGCAAGACATAAGACACCACGCCTATTCTGTAGGCTTTCCCGAATTTTCACGGAAGAAACTTAAAGTCTCTCGTTACCCAGTAATCAGGTCCTTCAAATTTTATTTTAGGTCGTCGTAATCACACGCCATTGCAAACGTCCGATAAAACATTTCTACTAGTGGGTGGAGATCCGCTAAAAGTGTGAAGGAACTTCAGTTGATATCTATTTGGAGGACCTGAAAAAGCTAAGAACTGTTGTCACAAAGTTGCTTTAAGAATAACGCAAAGAAAAGAAAAAATAGACACTTACCAGAACAACCATGGCAAGATGGAAATACAACTCCAGATAAAAAGTAGAGGAAAGAAACTGCAGTCACGATATCGAGCTCAAAGTTATATAAAGGAGACATTCCTGAAAATAAAGATGCAAGAAAAGTCGATTACAACGGAGTAAAAAGCAATAAACTAACTAAACCTCATAAAACTACGACAGGTGTACACACTTAAAAATGTTCATCAAACTTCACATCACAGACAAAGCTCTGCCATTTTCGAACAATAATTGAAGTCGGTTTTCTTTTGTCAATTTTTAAACTTTCGATAACTGATCGATTATTTGCACTTATTTCAGGTGAATAAATGATCTAAGTGGGTGCAATTAAAGTGGGCCCAGAAATGAGTAAACTCCTCATAATTAACGCAAAACAACATCCATGATGGGAGTATTTAACTCTTTGAATCTCAAGTTTAAATTCCCATTTTCTCTAACATATTTTTTTGTTGGCTAACGCTAATAACTTAGTGTTACATTCAGCATCTCTGATGCTGAAATGTATTTTTTTTCCATAAATTATTCTTTACCTATTTATTCCAGAATATAAGTTGAAATATTAAGAAAGCTTTGAATAGCGATCACTCCCAGGAATTAAACTGAGTTACAAACGTAGATACAAACGTAGATTTCATTTTTTCAATGTTCTGGTTTAATTCGCGATTTACAACTGTATGAGTATTCAAAACATCAGAGACGTATACATTTTACGTTTCAATAACCTTAAGTTTATTTTATTTCATTTAAAGACAGAAAAGAAGTTGATTACTAAAATTTGCATAACAGGCCACTAAGGGGATATTGCCAATTCTTGACAAGTCGTACATGAGTGTCGTCACAGATTCCAACGCGCTATTAACTGTGTTGCTGGCATTTTTAACATTCAAAGTTCCGAGCAGAAACATATTTTCACTTATGTAAGGGTCTAATAGAAACCGCAAAACCGCAAAAAAAAAAAAACTCGATCAAAACCAAAAACCGCATGCAAAACCGTCTAAATCGATAGATTCACACATCTCAGTTGTCAAAATGCCAATCGATCTGAAACTGTGGTCACAAGTGGATCAACATCGGTTTCGCGGCTATTCGAGATCAGCAGAGGCGTACGACTTCTGCTCAGATCGAAGAGAAACCAGAAACTCAATATGAAAAACCGAAAAAACACATCGGATACCAAATCCGAGTACCCGTCAAAATTTTTGACGAAAACCGAAAACAAAATGCTGAAAACAGATAATCCACAAAACGCAATGAACAACAAATCCGAAGAACCGACGTTTTTTGGCACAAAAACCGAAAAACTGATCTAAAATATGGCAGTTGGAAAATATAGAATGCCGGAATCTGGAACCGGAACCGGAATACTTGGAATATCTGGAATAGCTGGATTACCCGGAATACCCGGAATTCCCAGAATGACCGAAAAATAATAAATTAAAAAGAAAAAATTAAAAGTAAATTAATAAATAAATAAGAATATTGATAGTTAAAAATTGATGGTAAGTTCACAACTTAATTAGATAATTTAATACGAAAATTTTTTCTAAAGTTCCCATAAAAAAACATTTACCAGCACTGTTCATGGAGATGCACGTAATAGAATTAAGAACAAGTCTGCGTCAGGCCAGTAGCCCATGCAGCCTAAGCGACGAAATATTTGTACTCTCCCTCCCCCTGGATGGGATGCTAGTCCATCATATGGTTACTTCCCTATAATGACATGCATTTATGCAAATGAGTGAACATGCGCGTTGTTGGAGTGTTAGCGAGTGTGCCAGAGAGTGTTCCACGTGCTCGATCAGTAGTTGAGTTATCGTGTAATTCAAGTCTTAATAATCGGAATAAATTCATTTAGCAACCCATTCAGAGTCATTACGTGGTACCAGGAGTGAAACTATGGCACTTAGTGGCGTCGAGGCGCCTTTTATCCCACATGCACACATTCTCCTGTCAGCTGCTGTTCCATCCCAATATGTCATTTTGATAGAGTCACGTGACATCCACCAGGCGAAAGGTTTGATTGAAGATATGTTTCTTGGAGAGAATATCTTTGAAGCATGGCATTTGTACTTGATGAACTGTTCACAGAACAAGGTGGCCTTGGAAAGACTCTCTAGTTGAGGAAAGCTCGCTCCTGTATAGAGAATGTTCCGTGAGTAACAGCCTCGATTTTTAAATTTGTCCACCTTTGTTTCATTTTCGCTGTTGTGACCTATTACTGTCTCGCCAACACCATCCTTGTCAGTCATGTTACAGGTGACATTAAACGGTATCAGTCCTCCTTCACCATCAGAATCTATGAAATAAGGGCCGGTTTTAACTGTTGGGTCGAGCGTCTTTACTTCGCTGCAAGACTTGGCTAGCATCACAAAGAGAGGATTTCGGTTAGACTGTAGCCGGTTAAGTTTCGTCAGCAGTCAAACCCGTGTTTCCCTAATATCGTTGGAAACCAATTATTTTTCAGGCTTCTTTAAAGCAATCATTTCACGAATACCCCCTTTTCGAATTACCATTGGCCTCTTTTTTTAAAACGAGGCCTGGTGCTCAACCATTCTTGTGAAAATGAGTTTAATTTGCATGTGAATGAAAACTTATAATGATATGAAAGGATGAGCACCAGGACTCGTTTTGAAAATGAGGCCAAGGTAATTCGGAAATGGGCTATTGCAGCTTATAAGCGAAGTCGTTTCTTTACATGCATATCATTAACGCTTCAAATATTATTTGTTTTATTTAAATTAACATATAAACCGCAATGAAAATGTCTTTTCCTACACCGCTGTATTTAAACGTCTCTTTTCGTGTAAAACTTATCGTGCGTTCGGTAACAGAGAAATTAATGTGACAATACCTTTAAAGCATCTTATTGAAGGGAATCCAATGGGGCAGATGCAGCGAAAATCTTTTCTTGTGAATGCAACTTGACAGGTACTACCATCATAGCATGGATTGTTACGACAGGGACTCTACAAAGAATTAAATTTTATGATTTATTAGTCAAACATCGTTAAAGAACTACATATCTAAGTTCACACAGCAATCAAGTGGACAATCAGACATGGTTTGATGATACTCTGCTTTAAAGATTTAATGAATGTAACCGAAATTACAATTCATCGACCCAACGTTTCGACACATACATACATACATACATACATACATACATACATGTATAGGTTAGTTGACCACCCCCCACGGGGGCTTTTCAGGGCCAATTCCCACCCATCCCAGTCCAGGGAGGACATCCACGACACAGTAATCTCGTGCGGGGGAAATTAACGTCTCCTATCCCCTAACCCTGCAGGAGACGGTGCCTACGGTTTATTCGTCCTTGTCCAAGAAGACTAGAATATTTATCCATTTCTTGATTATAGAAAGGTAGCAATTTCTCCTCATTTATTTTTAGACCATGGGGCTCGAACCCTCGACCTACCGCACAACACAATCCGGCGCTCTAACCAATTGAGCTAACACTCCTGTCTAGCGCCTTCATCAGGGGTGACCCGTGATCGTTGCAACAAGAGGCCCTTCTACATGCTCACTAATCAGCTGCCCTTTTTTCTGACGAGGTGTAAACAGGCGTCAGGTAGTAAGCGGCCATCATCACGATTTAAAGGAACGTGGGCGGAGTTGATATGCCAAACTTCCAAACAAAGGCGTTTGTGGTAGTGGTGCGCGGCGATTACTGGTGATAATTTTAGAATTAACCCATCCAATTGTAGGAATAGTTAGGCATGCGTATACTCCAACAAAGCTGAATTTTTCTTTTTTACAAAAGAAGACCACTTTCTGATGCTCTTTCAAACGTGTACCAAACTGACGTTTTGTTTGTCCGATATGCTCGTGATAACAGTCATTGCACGGAATAGAATAAATAGCATGGGTTCGTTGTTCCTTAATAACGGGATCCTTTGTTTTGGAAACAATATGCCCCAAAGTCTGAAAGGTTTTTGAGCGACTTTAATGGTGTTGCGGCTATTAAAAATTTTCTTGATGGGTTCCCTGACACCCTGGATGTAAGGAATAACAGAAAAACCAGTCGCTGGTTCCTTTTCCTCAGGAGTGTCACTAGTCGTAGCTGGTTTCTGGCAGTTACGGAGATATGTTTTGGTATAGTCATTTGCCTTTAAGACATCGTAAACATTATTTCTCTCCTCGACCGTGAAATCAAGTGAAGACAGTAGACAGTCAGCCCTCCTGAATAAAGTAGTCGCCGGTTTAGAGGAGAGCATTTCTCAACTTAGCGACGACCATGAGCATTCGGTACGAGCAGAAGTAAGCGGCATAATTAGGTGAGTTAAACCTCCTCCCAAAAACATTCAAAAGGATGTTTTCAATGCGCTGATAACTCTTAAAAAGGATCCGGACAGGCTCGTATTATCTGCTGCGAGTGACAAGGGTAATTGGGTTGTATGTGTGCAGAGCGAAACAGGGGAAAGTAGAGACGTGTTTATAGTGAACCGACGCACACCGACAAATATTTCTCTTTTGACTCTCACCACCCTATTTGCCGTTAAAATTCCGTAGCTAGAACTTTACCCAGGAATGTCGAAACGTTCCGTCGACGAATTGTAATTTCGGTTACCGTGATTCATTAAATCTTTAAACCAAAGTATCATCAAACCTTTTACCTTGTTCTCGTTGGCTGTAGAGATTAGTCTGGTTCTGCTTTAAAAAACCCAGTCGGAAAACAACCTATAAATGACTTTGTTCAATTCAAGGAAAATATTGTCTCCACTTGACAGAAAATTTCGGGGCCAGGTATGCCTTCCAGATCCTCCTCCCTTTTTCCTGGGAAATTTCTCTTGATTTTTACTTTTTCCTTCACATTTTCTTCAATGTACACAGCTAGAAAACGGTGATCGTAATACGCAACAGGTTTACCTTAACAGCCAGATAGTAGGCGGTCTCCCAGTTTTCCAGGAAGGTTACGTCAGCTGTGGCATTATTTAACTCACACTTGTATTTTCCGCCTTGCGAAGGTCTCACATTGATGGAGACACAGTTAGGCTCCATATAACACATCATACGACAGCTTCCTTCATTAGGTACCTCCTCATTCCAGATCACGTGCCCCTTGATTGCCTTATTTGCAATCGGCTCCTCGAACGAGACAATGCGGCATTCGTCACCTGCAGCTGTCGAGCACAAGTGAAAGTTTGCAAGTTCTTTGTTTAGAATCATGATACATTTAAGGCTGAATTGCCCTCTCTATTGAAGCTATGATAATTATTATGAACAATTCTTTATCTAATTTATTTAAGAAAAGTTTTTCCACGGACTTCATTTCTGATCACGAGAAAGTTTATTGGCAAAGACCTTCCTCCTTTTCGTCTTGGAGTATGACGGTTTTGAATGTTTCCCGGAACTTGTTTTATCATTTAATCCTATCTTCTATTTCGTTTGTTTTCCTTATCATGCAGCCCGAGTGTGACCAGGGACGACTGGAAGACACGCCACTGAAATACATCGCCTATGTTTCAATGTAATTTTTCAAAGCTTTGCAACATTTTCATCAAATTTGGCTTTCCCCAGTATCTTGGATGAAGACATATTGTTATAATGTATAATATCACTACCGACTACAGCCAGAGCTTTGAAAAAATGACTATGAACTGCAAGAAGGGGGGCATTGGGGTCTATCAGAAACCGCAAAACAGTAGGAAAAAAATCATTCGAAACCGCAGGGCAGCATAAGCGCAAAACCGCAAATTCTTTAGAAGCCGAAAGCCGCATGCAAAACCGTCAAAGCCGATAAATTTTTGCATCCCAGTGATCTGATACAGTATTGACGAGTGGATCATGGCTGTTCGAGATCAGTGGAGGCGCATAGTCGCCGTTCAGATCGAAGAGAAACCGGAACCCAAATAGAAAAATAGGCAGTCAATGACTGCATGTAGCTTACTGCACCTGTTATTACTTAGAATACCGTATTTAACCGCCCTGAAACGACACTAGAAACTACTCACAACTCAAGATATAGTGCAACCACAAATTTAAGCTCCGCGATGAAAGGAAACAAATATATTATTATAATATGCTAACACATTGACACCTGAACCACCCGTAACCGCCCCTACCTCTCTTCCCCAACCTTCCCTCATGGCTAGGATTAGGAGTTCAACGAACCAATAAGAATCCGTCATTTACACAAATATTTTGATGGCGTCAGGGAGTACTAGAAGGCCATCATTCTATGCGTTCATACTGAGGGTCAGACCATTTAGCTCTTAAGGGGGGGGGGGTGGGCGACTTTGAAAAAGAAACTTCCTGCAAGCGCTTGTTGGAAGAAAAAAAAATCATGTAACAGAAGAAAAAGGGCATTTACAACGGAAAAAAAATAGCAGATTGCTAGAAAAAAAATTTCTTGATGACCAGAAATCACCCACCCCCCTCAAAAATTAAATTGTCGGCCCCTAGAGGATCAAACTTGAAAAAAAGAAAGCGTTCGCGAGGCCGACATTGAAAATTTTCAAGTCGGATTTTTCGTTCCTTTGCGATCAAGCTAGACCTTGTGTAACTCATAATATAAAGTGGCAGTGCTATCTAATACTCTGTCAGGAAAATAATGGATACCAAGGTCGTAAAGGTGACAGAATAAGCTCTTGAGCCAACGACACTACAACTATCCAAAGCGATGCGAACTGTGGCCGTAAACCGAAACCGAACTTCCCGACTTCAACCAGGGCCCAGCGACAATTTGACGATTCTATTGCCCGGTAAATATTAGGTTTGATTAACTATGTGTTCGAAAAGTATTGTTTAATCGAAGATTTTGCGTCAAATCGTAGTACTTTCAGAATTTTCAACATAACACTACGCAATTTCTTGCCCTGAAGTCAACTAAACAACGATCTACGCATGATGAATTTTACCGCGTGGGCTTTGTACACGTAAGAAATTCGTACGTTTTTCGTTTATAACAGTAAATCAAGAACTGTTTTGAATAAAACTGTCGTTCCGAAATATGTCTTGTCCTCTCTTGGTCTTTTTCGTCTTGCCTCCTATTAATAGAAACCATGAAACTTGTAATCTCTTCACACAAGGAGAAATTTGCATACTTCACTTTGAAGTTTATATTAATAAGTTTTATATTAATAATCGCCGCAATGCAACACATAAACTCCTTTGGGGGGAAAATATTTCATTTGTGGAAGCAATGGGACACAAAACCTGCAGGAGACAAAAACACTGCAATCACGATCGCCAACGGGAAAATCGGACGATATATAGAGGAGAAGACCGAACTGAGTTCCAAGCATTCTAGAAGGTTTCTATTGTTACAGACATACGGACGGACTTACACTCTGGATAGCGTAGTATCTACGACTTCACAGAAGTCTGTAGATACAAAAGGGAGTTAAGACCGGGGAAAATCGGATCAAAATCGGCAGAGTTCGTTGTGGGCTCGGATTCTATTGTTACCCTCACTCAGATTCTATTGTTACAGTCACTCAACAGGACAGCATAGGGAAAAAGTACCATATAACCCCATACATTAATTATGCATTTAATGCCATTAATTATGTATGCACCCTATTGTTTTTTAAGTCAATGACTTATTTCCATGGGTTTAGCATATATACATTACTAATAAGTACTTACTGCTTCAATAAAAGAGAAATTGATTAAGAGCGGCTTTTTCGTCTCCATTCCTTTCTCACGTTCTTCTCCCTTCTCCCCTTTGTTCCCAATTCCTTTCTCCCCTTTGTTCCCAATAACTTCTCCTCAGTTTTTATTTCTTTTTTTTTTCTCCTTTTTACCTTCTTCTTTTACCTCTTTCTAATATCAACGAAAGAAGAAGATAGAAAGAAGGACAAAAACAACTCGGAGATGGAGATACTGAATTTTATTCGACTTTCTCGAATATTATCGGATCACGACCGGTGCATACAGTGGTGTAAGGATCAAAACCTGCTTGCGACGTCGGTAAAATGTCCTCGAGCTGGGTGCAGCAATGAACTTAGCTGGACGCGACGTGCTTCATCGCGAGACGGTACAAGTCGCGATGTTTAAAAAAGGGTTGCGATGGAATGGCCTCAATGCGCCGGAATTCACCGGTGCGCACACACAGGGCATCGAGAATATATGGTGGGGAATCAAGCGAGGTTTGCCCCAAACAGGAACATCCAAAGGACTTTTCGATGGCAACCTACAAGAATATATGTGGCGTCAGCACTACGGAAACGATCCCTTTGGAAGCATTATCGAACATATCGCCCAACTTTATGAAGTCCAGAAAGACTAGATACAAAGGTTTCTTTGCATCGCTGTATGCACCGGCCTTCACGAACAATTTTCATCACTAGGACAAGAAAGGATAATGAAAGAATCAACCAAAACCACAAGAACAGGTAAGACACAACATCTATTTAAAGCCTGACTGTAGACTTAACGTTATTTTCCGGCCAATTTTACGCTTTCAAAGCGAAACTTAACATTATATTAACCTCTGGAAAATGCCTTAAATTTCTCGTTTTGCAAAGCCAAAATGCGCCGAATTTACCCTGTTTCAAAAAAGACTTAGAATAAACTCCAAATTTTGAAAACGAAGACTGCTACCTCGTATTTTTTCATGTATATTATTAATAGATAATCACATTATTTTCTCAGGCAATTTGGAATAAATAAACACTTGTAAATTTTTCAAAGACCACAAATTGCACTCGCCTTACGGGCTAATGCAATTTTGTTTGTCTTTGAAAAAATTTACTCGTGCTTATTTATTCCAAATTGCACTCGAAATCATATGATTACCTATACAAAAACCGAAAAACTGAACTAAAAAATAGCTCAAACAGCAAAACCGAAAACCCCCTCCTCTCTAAAGTAGCTTGCATTGCAGGCAATTCTGGCGCTTCATTTCACGCAGATAACTTGAAAGGAGTCGCTTGAATGTTTTGCAAAACTTTCATCTGCTTGCCTACTGCATAATTCATCCAAGCTTTGAAAATAAGTCTTTTGATCAATTTGCCGCATACGTTATGTTATACCGTGATGTGGTTTCCTTCTGGGCTTTCTTAGACAAGAATAATTGTGAAGTTGAATGTAAATGGTAAAGAAAATAAGGGAAAAGATTCATGAATAACTCTTTAACTGCATTTGAATCGTAAGACTTCTCCACGGTGGCTAACATCGTACATGGTTTTCAGGTATTTAGTAAATAATTATGAATCGATCTTAGAGGTAACAATCGGTAACTGACATTTCCATGTTGGATGGTCTTGATAAAATTTTTTCTTAGTGTTTAATTTGACGTTAGGGTATTTGAAATTTGTTTTAGTACTCGTTTCGATATGACAAAAACATGGTGACAATTAGTTTTCTAATTTACCAGCTCACGGCAGCCGATCTCACGTGTAACCTTGCGAGAGAATAGTAAATACATTTCTAACACGAAAAATTCAGACAATATAACCAAGTCCAGACCTACTTTACTACTTGTAAAACTTAACACATCCTGTAACGATAGATGAAAATAAGACACTCCAAATTGTTCTAGATTTACACTCACCAGTGCAAGCAAAAGCTGTTGCCAGCCTGATTCCTTTCAAAAGAGAAAGGATAAAACAGAAATTTGTCGCTCCATTCTTAAAATAGGCCCAAAGTCTCATTCTTGTGGACATTCTCGTCGACGCTGTTAAACCAGTATGAAAAACATATGGAAGGAGTTAAATTAGAACAGGTACTGAATACACATTCGTGTTAAAGTCGAGATTCTAATTAAAACACCTTAGAGGCAAACAATGTTCTCTACTTTCAGTGAAAGTCAACTAGAAGGTTTATCTATCTTTATTACTCATAGAGCTATATAAACTTATTAAAGCTGTTAGCGAACGAGGCTTTTAAGAAATGGATTTATAAGCTCGTTTACCGAAATTAGTGCTATCCCCAAATGTGCTCAAATTATGAGTAGCTTAGGCAGTCACTGAAATTGTCTCCTTGTATGATATGCAGTGACAGCGTCAAGTTAAAGAGTATATAGCAGTTTTCTGTCGAATTTCTAATCATCAGAATAAGTATGACTGGCGACTGAGCAAACAACGCCATCGAAGGCAACGAGAACACTGGCGACGCATGAAATAATTTGCTGCGCAAAAGGTCTGCACGCAAATTATAAAACTCTTTACATCTGCTATCATTCCACTCCAAACAATAATCTTAGAACGACTAACTTTTTGTGGTCCAAAGGGAAAGATGCAAAAATTCTTCGTCTCATATTTGGTATCATGCTAGTTAGAAAACAAAGCGATGATAGCGACGGTTGACACTTTGATAAAAAATCATATTTATCCTAAGTCGACATTTCAATCGGTTTCGCAAGCAAATTTGTTAAGGTGCCTATCCAGAAAACGGCCAGAGAATTTACAACGATTTCAAATGCGCCTGCCGGGGTTTTGTTTTGATTATTGAGTAATTAATAAGAATGCTGTTCCTAAACAACAGTATCCATGCACCATGTTGCTCTTACAACACTCGTGATGCAGCCAGCATCGCACATTACGTTTAATTCATATTGTTATTACACGCTGCTCCTGAGAAAGGTTTGGTCCTTCCCAGACCTGTGAAGGAAAGATACACACCTTCCAACATCCAAGTCTCAGTTTTTTTTTTTTAAATAAGATAGATTATTTTGGATTACGATAAATTAAAATGTGCATAATTCAACAATTAAAATCAGCCTGTGATTTTCTTCACTCGGATATTGCGCAAACCGAAATTAAAGATTCAATAGAGCCACGCGAGTACTTTCTAAAATACGCCACACATGTTCAATAGACATAAATATATTCCTATGGAAAACGTGGTTTTCGATGGAATAGGCAAATTTCTATTCGTAACACCTTCCAACGGAAGTAAGATTACTGAAAGTCATAAAACTCAAAATATTAAATTGGGTTGATAAAGAAGGTAAACTTTTTTTCCGTCTTAACTTGATCGAGACCGAAAATCTCATTGTAATGTCTAAATGAGATTCTTGATCAAAGGAATGACTGAAATAAAATGTGTTTCTCGTGTAAGTACAATGTTATCACCGATATACAGGAAACAAATAGATGTAAAAAGCCCTCCAACCCTTCACACTCTATATATGCATATTCCCTATGCCGTTCTCTATAAATGTCCTAAGCTACTGACTAGAAGAATTTGTTTAACAATCGAGAACTTCTTTAGTTGGTAGCCTTTTCCTTGATTCTCTTGACTTTATTGTTTGATTCAACGGTGATAATGTGAGGAGAAATTAGATGTTAGTCACTCTTAGGGATCATAGGGAATAATAACCTTCAGAATCTTCAGAAATGGGTATCAAAGCTTGGTTACCCAGTTGCTCCCAAGAACGGAGTCAACTGTCTCAAATGGTTTATTATATAGTCATTGTGAGTTACCACGTCCGGAGAGTTTGCTATTTAATCAAGGTAAAAGCCATGATAACCCTCCCGACCCAATGAGAAACTCAGAGTTTGGTTGGTTTTACTCACATTCAATACAAATATCAGTCATTACATTATCAATGCTGCAGTCAGTTTAAACAATGACACCATGTTATAGCTATGCAAACCTAACAAGCTGTCTCGCTGGTCAATATCATAGTTAATTTAGAACAGTAACCTTCAATGATGGGTATAACGGCTTGGCTACCCAGTGGCTCCCAAGATCTGCGTCAGTTGTCTGAAATGATAACTATAGTTTTCTTTGTGAGTTATCATGTCATGAAAGTTTGGCATTTAATGAAGGTAATAGCACCCCCCGCCCCCCTCAAAAGGACGCTGAAAGTTTGATTGGTAAACATTTTACTCAACTTGTACAAGTGTCAGCAATTACATTATCAATACTGCAGTCAGTGTAAAAAGTACTGGCAAGCTGCCTAGCAAGGCAACATTTTAGCGTAGTCAAGAACTCTTCAAAACGTTGCCAAATTGCGTGTCGTCCTCCCCAATAATTTTAACTTTAATCTACGGTTGTTAAAGTATCAATAGAGTCTAGTGCACTAGATCTAAAAACTGTAATAAGAGCAACTGCTAGAATTTTTTCGAAAAACCAACAGCACTGCGTATTTACATACTGGAAGAAATATATTCAATAGCACTAACTTGAGTTGAGTTTTAGTTGTGAGGTGGAGCAAGCACAAGAAAAAAACACTGCACTTCTACCATATTTGAAGCCGGTTATTAATAAATTATCCAGATATGTTCAGTTACACTCGTAGACGAATTAATAAGTCAATTATTACCCTTAACAAATAACAAGCATTAACGGTTAGATCGCAGCGTAGCTAGTCTAAATAGAATTAATCGCAATTACCGTTCAGAACTTTTATATTGGCACTCCAAGTTTACAATCTCTTGACAGTTAAGCGATACATCTGTCGTATTTATATTGACTATACAGGCTACCATTCAAACCAGCTTGCGGTAGAACTGGGCCAGCCTGGTTAGGTATTGCCCATAAATAAATAAATTACAAAGAACTGAAAATTGTAATGTATGTTATTTTTTCATCATCAAATTATCGTTGTGAGACTCCTCATGAAGTTTTGCCACACGAAATTAGTAAAAAAGAATCGTTAAATAAACCTTTCAAAAGAATCACTAACAATGCCTCGCAAATTTTATCTTAATTAAGTTTTCCACTGGATCCGACTGTTAGTATTGGTTAAAGATTCTTTTATTTCATACAATCAGGCGACTCCATAACACTTAAACTTTTCCAATGTATGGTAACCCATCTCGTCAATTTTCTTGTGGTCAATACCTGTATCCCCAAACCTCAGCTGCTTAACTGGCAGATGTGTCTTGTTAGTAAGAAAACCACTATCTTCACGCCATACATTGTCATTCACATGACAGTTACAGGAGTGGGGCGTGTGTTTGCCTGGAATTTTGGTACATGTGTTGTTCATTCCGCATGCGCACTTGTCACTTTCAGGTGCAGCACCGCTCCAGTAGGTCATTTCCAGAGAATCACGCGAAACCCAAAAGCCATCTTCCAATGTAGAACCAAGGCACTCGTACTTAATGAACTGCTCGCAAAACTGGGAAACGTTGATGAGACTCACCAGTTGAACTATGTTCGCGTCTTTGTAAATTATATTTCGCGAGTAGGATCCCGGCTTTGTGTAATTGTCCACCAATGTCCTGTTTTCGCTGTCGTGACTTATGACAGTCACACCAACTCCGTTTTTTTCACTCATGTCACATTTGACGAGGAAAGGCAGCAATCCTCCTTCACCATCAGCATCAATCTTAAACGATCCACTTTTTGAATTAGGATCGAGCCTCTTCAAGTCGCTACAAGACTTTGGCAGCACTGTCAAGTCAGAGAAATGAGTTGGCAAATGAGATATTACGTAAATTTCGAAAGATTTATATTTTTAGAAGGAAAATATTGCCTAACTGTGGCTTACAACAGTTTTTAGCACTAACACTTTTGATGAAGCAATTATGTCACAGTTCGTTATAAAGATATGCTTAGCATATTAGGTACAAATACACTAAAGCTAATTGAAGAACATTTTTTTTCCGAGAAAGTCAATACGTTGATATATTCACTTAAAAAGAATATAAAACGTTTCTTGGTTGCAATCTAATTGAAATTGAACAATTAGGCGATTAGTTTTGTGAATCCCACGTTAACTCTATTGAAAGATCGAATTAAAGGCAAGAAACGTGATGAGTATAGCAGATTAATAGCGACCTTTTATTTCAAGACCGCGTGAGATGTGGCACATCGACCGAAAAATGACTATCTTCATATTTTGCTCAGAGATATCTTATAGTGACCTTAGAAACGTGGTAAGGTTTTTTCTTTTTCATACTTGCTTCTTTATCCTAGAAAATTCACGAAAACTGAAACGAGCGTAGGTAGCCGTAAAATGGCGGAAATCAGTGCCCCGAGTAGAAGCAAGTGAACTTTGCTCATGAGAAGCGCAAAAAAAAGCAAGCTCGTATCAACTCGACAAATTTGCTTAGGAAGGATTGAGGCATGGCTTAATTCTAAAACGGGACCGGTTCATTTTATTTTGAGCTCACGGGACGCTTTTAAAAATCACCAATATTTCAAAATCCAAATATCGCATTTCGTAGCAAATTTTTAATTATTATTTTGCCCTTGCGGTATAACTCAGAATCGGTTCAGGTTAGGCTCGTGATAAGCGGAAATGGTGTTGTTTTCGAGGATATAAAAATTACTTTGGGTCTTTTCAATTCGATCATGACCAAAACTCCACACGAGTCATACGGATAACATACGAGTAAAATACGAGTAACATACGAGTAACATACGGAACATGCAAAGTAACGACAACTTAAGTAAAATATAACATGAGAGAGCAAAAGATATTTGATATTTACTCGTCATGCATTACTTCCCCGACTAAGGAAAGATTGCGTTACAAGAGCAAAGATCCTTGTTATTAAACTGTTGGCCTGGGGTCCTTCCACTGTTAGTTACATCTACATCGCGGTTCCTTCCTCAACTGTGTCATCTGTAAATCAGTTTTACGCTCTTCAATCTGTTCAGTGCACAGTAAAGATTGAACAAGTGAAGACCATCCACTGCGCGACAGGCCAATTTTTGTGTACATCGGATTACCAAGCATGATCCAGGCCACCAGTTTAATATCAAAGATCTTTGCTCTTGTAACGCAATCTTTCCTTAGTCGGAGAAGTAATGCGTGACGAGCAAATATCTAATATTTGTTGCTCTCTCGTGTTATATTTTACTGAAGTTTTCGTTACTTTGCATAAACATTCACTCGCGTGAATTTTACTCGTATTTTTCGTATTTTTTTTATTCGCATGTATTCGTATGTATTCGTATGTGCCCGTGATTATGTACCCGTATTCGCAGGTATTCGTATGTACCCGTGTGTTACTCGTATGTTAGTCGTATGTTACTCGTATGTTAGTCATATGTATTCGTATGTATCCGTATGTTCCGTATGTTCCGTATGTTAGTCGTATGTTACTCGTATGTTACCCGTATGTACTCGTGTAGTCTTTTAGTTATGATCTTTCAATTCCGCACGGAAAAACCTAGCTGAACTTTGTGAAAATCGCAACATCGTCTTTATGACACGATATAATCTAATTAGGCTCCCCGTGGTTAAATCCGGAGTTTACAAGCACATTTTAGAAGTTAGCACCGTGTTTGATCAGAAAATCAATACAGTAAGCTAGCCTCGCATAGCTAACCACGGCAGATTGGTTTTTATCTCCGCTTTCGTTTCAAATTCTCATTCACTTCCCATGGCGAAATTGTTTACAATAACACATTCCGTAAGATCGGAGGGCGTCTGTTTTTCTTTGCGTATTCGAACACATATAAGTTTTACGAAAGTTCCGGGGTAAACATGAGCTTCACTGTGGACTTGAAAGAGGACAATTCCATCATTTTTAACGGCGCAGGTCAAATGTTCTTTGCCGAAGACGTTGAAGACGGGAAGCAATCTGATATTACTATGAATTCAACATACTCAAACGTTTGTCACGCAAGGTCGAAATATTTTCAATCACAATTGATTGTTCTTTTCTTGCGGTTTTTTTTTTCGGCCGTGAGAGAAACACTTTTAAAAAACTTGTTCATTAAATAATCTAGAATATGTAACCTTGGAAGAGTGTTTCTCTGAAAAGCAGAGATACACGTGCAGGAGGACCCACCCCCACCCCGTTGAAAACCTCTTTGGTAACTATTTTTAATCGAAAATCATAAGACTCAGTCGTGAGTAAAAGAAGAAAATGTAGCACGGTTTTGCTCCGTGATTATCAAACAGATGACATCGTTTGACGGAGGGATACTGAAAATATTATGCTAGAAGAAAAAATGATGCGTCGATCAATTCAAAGCTTCAACATCGCTTCCCCCCCCCCCTTGGTTCCAGCCCCCTGGGCCAAAATCATGTTCAAATGCCCTGCCCAGGTGCTAGATTTTACCGGTTCTCAATGGAGATAACTGTTATTGAAACGGAAAAAATTAGGCATTAGGTGTAAAAACTGACAAATTTTAACCGTAAGTAGTTAAAAAAATAAAGCTGTAAAAAATTTGCACTAGCCGTATAAAATGGCCAAAAAATGTAACCGTTAGCCGTGAAAGGCATCTTTCCATTGAGACCCTCATTTCATTGTCACATCTTTTGTACAAAGCACGACCAGTAATTTATTTGACTATTCAAGCCCCAAAACCTAGACCTTATAGACCCTATATCCTGAGCGATCCGCTTCAAGTACCTCCATTTGAAGGTAAACCATCACTATGATTCCACTGAAAAGACTTGACACTTCCGGGTCAAATTATTACCCCACCCAGGTAAGGTTCAAAGGACGACACTCAAAAGCCTGTGAGTTGCCCCGGATGTTGAAGCTGCGATTAATCCGTTTATAAAGTCACTCACACTAATTCAACTTTTTTTAAAAGTCAAAATCTAAAAAGGGAAATGTCAATTAGTATGCTAAGTAAAATTAATTCGATTAAGTTAACGACCACACGTATAAAAATAAAACAAAGTTGTGATCGTGTGTGACTCTTTCTCTACAATGAATATTTAGCAGAAAAACGCAAGCACGTCAGTGGTAATAAAGACATGTATTTTCAAACCAAAAATCTCAGTGAGAAAACGAACTATCGATGGAAATACCTCGAACTTGAAGGTTATAACAACTTACTCATGATAGGGCAGGACAGTCTTGAAGTACATCCGAGCGTTCTGATTAGTTCTTACTCGGTCTGGATTTTGCCATAAGGACCATTTCCGTGGAAGCGGTCATAAGCCGTATACTTTTGTTCGCGAAAGCCGATAATATTAAAATTAAAGAAGTTTCCCGAACGCCATGATAAAATACTTAGTAACATCGCTTGCTTGAGCTGTATTGGGAAATATTGGCCCTCGGTCTTTTTTTGTACGGACCTCGCTGCGCTCGCTCCGCACTACCACGATTTTGGGCTAATAATCCTCAGTGCGGCCCTCGCGTTTGGCTGGTAAGAAGTTATTTTTTGCGGCAACTGCTCATTTGTCTTCCTTTGCACAGCCTCTGTAATTAGACAAATTAAGTCTCTGTAAGCAAACCACAAATTTAAAAAAAATCCGGAACAATTCCAACTTGCCGCGCCATTTTGACAGTTTGACTAGACTGGCGCTGTGTAACATTTTGGAAATCTTCCTCTAAATGATAATTTTTAGCAACGAAAACCATGAAAAAGGGTTAGCTAGAAAATTGTTCTCAAAAATCCCTTACTAATTCTGCGATAAGATCTGCGCGTTTTTCCTTTAGCATGGTTGGATAACTCTTCTAGCCTTTGCACGGCATCTCTGTGACCCTCTCCTTCATCCAACGCCTAAAACACAGTGATGTCCGGAACAGGTGATAAAGTCTGACTGCTGGAGGACACTTGATCTAAAATCAAATCTATTTCGGCCTCAACAACGGTGTTGCTGACAGCCTTCAGGTGTTCAGAAATGACTTTACGGCACGACATTACCTGAACTACTATTAGCTGAAGTATCAAAACAATTGCCTTTTACTCGACTTAGTCGTTTTAATTTGCGAACAGTTTCCAGCCCAACAAATTTCCGTGAATTTTGTAACTAAAACTCTCAATTTGAGAAGAATATTCTTAACTCAGCTAAGATTCTTTGTTTGTAATAATAATTTCAAATGGCATATCGTTCAGTAGCATACATTTATCCTCAGGTCTTGTTCACCCTGTCTATTTCATTCCGTTTCCAGCTCTATACTTGGTATTCTTCTTCTATTTCAACCATTTTGCACTTTGCCTCTATTTCGCTTTTACTCTGACTTTTGATCCTTTCCGTAATCTTTTTCCTGTAGCTATTTGTTGTTTTGTGTTCTACTTAGCGGCTCTTCTAGGTAATGTCACTATTACATTAAACTCTGCACAAGATCCCCGTTGCAAAGTTAACAAGTTTCACAGCAGTGGCTAACTAATAAGAAAAATTATCATATAAACAAGTTGTTAAAAAACGTTATTCATGGATATTCGTGGCCGTAAAATCACAAGATGGGAACAAGATTGAAATAATTTCAGCCTTGCCTGACAAATGCTTGAGTGTGTCACATCTACACATAAATTGCTTCCCGTCTTCAACGTCTTCGGCAAAGAACATTTGACCTGCCGTTATACGAAATAATTTAATTGTCCTCTTTCAAGTCCAAAATGAAGCTCAAGTTTACCCCGGAACTTTCTTAAAACTTAGAGGTGTTCGAATAAGCAAAGAAAAACAGACGCCCTCCGATCTTACGGAATGTGTTATTGAAAACAATTTCGCCATGGGAAATGGATGAGAACTTGAAACGAAAGGGGACACAAAAACCAATCTGCCGTGGTTAGCTATGCAAGGCTAGCTTACTGTATTGATTTCATGATCAAACAAGGTGCAAACTTCTAAAACGTGCTTAGAATTCCAGATTTAACCACGGGGAGCCTAATTAGATTATGTCGTGACGTAAAGACGATGTTGCGATTATCACAAAGTTCAGCCTGCGTTTTCCGCGCATTTTTAATGAAGTATTATCTTTTGTCTCACAGATAAATCTCGATTAAGTCACGTTATTACATCGCTCGCAGCGCCCATGGGCAAGATGAAGCGAATCCTTTGTTCTCATTGGCTGCCCGAGTGGGCAATATGGGCCCATCTTGCCTGCCCGGAATTGCCTGCATTGATCCCGCGCTAGATAAAGAAAAAACAACTAGAACTACGTTCGTAATTCTTGGACAATTTTGGCGATGGAAACGCAAAGAGCGGCAGAAGATAGTCAAAATAGAAGAACGGAAACGACTCTCGTGAGTTTGATGTGCTACAAACACAGTCGGGTTTCATTTCCGGCTCTCGAAGTAAACAAGTCAATCTTAACTCTCAACAAAGCGAAATCTTTTTACAATATAGTAAATCTTTTATGAACCGAACTTGTTCAGTCAAGATGGCTCGATATTAGCCTCATTCTTTTTTTGCATTTTTATGGCCTCGACTTCGACTCGTTCCATAAAAATGCAGAAAAAGAACTCGGCCAATATCCAACCATCTTGACCTCAAGCTTGGTTAATAAAGCAAATATATAGTCACGCGTCAGTGATAAACACCAGCCGATTCTATTTGACATGCTTAGCATTTTTAGTTTGATTTCAAGTACCTATGGAGGTTAAAACAACTTTCCTCGAGGTTTTAGCTATGAGAACTTATAGGTAGATGACTTTTTGTGTCCATCAACAAAATTTTCATCTGTTTTGAGAATATATATTGATCACGGATCAGGGACAACTAGACTTTTAAAATTACAAAATGTTACAGTACCACTGCAATTTGCTCCAGCATATCCAGGAACACATACACATCGAAACCCTTTGCTGGTGAAACCAACTTGGCAAGTTCCGTTATTGACACAAGGGCTGCTACTACATGGATTCTGTTCCAAAGAAACAAAAACAACGCACTGATCAAATAAGGAGAGAACATCTTTCTTAATTATTCATATTTACCACACTAGAATAAACATTTACAAGGAAGCATGATAAACTACGTCGAATTACAATAATGCTAATGGCCCGCCTTATACATGTATAAGGTTGGGTTTCCTCCCAAAAGAACAAAAACTCTTATTGATGTACAACATCGAAGAGGATGTGTAGGTATGAGGCCAGATTCAGATCAAAGGGGGAGAAAAAGCAACAAATAACAATGCTGGTCTAAAATTGTAAAGCGCTGAGCAAGTGTACCACTTTGAATTCTTCTCATTCCAAACAAAACTTTAAGTTTAAGCGAAAGATTTACCTTAATCGCCAAGTAGTAAGCATCCACTTCTTCAAAGAAGGTTAGTTCACCTTTATCAACCGTGGCGTTATTCAACTCACAGTTGTACTTTCCTCCGTCTAAAGGTTTCACATTTATGGAGACGCAGTTAGGCTCCATATAACACATCGTGCGACAGCTCCCCTCACTGAGGACCTCACTACTCCTAATCACATGCCCCTTAATTGTCCTATTTGCTATCGGTTCCTCAAACTGGATGATGCGACATTCGTCAGCTGCAAAAAACAAAAAATGCCGAAAAGAAAAAGAACAAAATTAAAGAAAGAAATAAATGGAGGTCCCGTCTCCAACAGGGTTTGGGGTAGGAGACGTTAATTTCCCACGCACGAGATTACTTTGTGATGGATGTCCTCCCCTGGGGTGGGATGGTTGGGATTTATTGGGTGGACTGCTCGCATGGTTCGCATATGTTCCGTTCTAGTCTGACCCTACTGCGGTAATGCAGCGAAAATGGTTAAAAAAAAAAATAAAATAAAAGAAAGAAAAAGAAAACTTACAGCCAAATTTTTTAAACTATTTTTTGAATCGTCTGTATTAGCCGTTTTTTTTCTTTCCTCTCAAACAAGAGACAATGAATATTTGCAGGAAGTATTATTTGTAGGTTTAAAATACACCATTGGCATGGATTATAACTCTTAGTTTTTAGCCTAGAGTAAACAAACAAAAAAAAGACGAGCCTATTTTAAAAAGAAAATGAAAATTCGCAAAGGATTTCTCGACGACGAGTGGAAATAAGCGAAAGAAACCTTTACTTAATAAACAAAATGGCTAATATAGCATTGCTTCCATGTTATGTCCCTACCTGTGCAGCCTCCACAAAAAGGGGAACACGATTCCGGAGAATTTGACAAAAACAGAGACGATTAATGGCTTCTCTCGGTCAAATTTATATAAAGTTGCCATTTCAACCTTTTCTAAGGTTGAATCAGTCACAACTGGAAAGCGCCAACGTAAATGAAGGTTTCAACTTCCTTTCCCCATGACTAATGATAACAACTAACAGAATGGCGGACTACGGTTATTGTTTTGGTGAAGCCCCGCAAACACGTGCCTAGAGTTCCCATTTGTTCCTTCAAGAAGCAATTTCCGCTTTTAGTGAAGTTTAAATTTTTTAATCATATGCCACTGGGTTATGGACAGATTTTTACACGCCCACACTTAACCTCTTTGGTATTTATCTTCTCACGATCCGCACTTGTTAATGGCTTTCAATTTTGATGCAACTCGAATAAGAAAAGACATGCGTTACGTCACCTCGATGAATTATCAATGAATTTCTGGTTCAAATTTCCTGTCGAGCGCCTAGCTGGAACTTTCCTAAACGGAGTTTAGGAAAGACGAAGTGAAAAAAACATGGATGGCAAAGGTCAGGCATAGAAAAAAAAGCCACAAGTCGATACAAGGCGAACACAATAATGCATTTCAACCATCGACTTTCAAGTCTATTAATATTTCTAAGCGAAATGAGGGTCTGTTGATGAGATTTTTCGTGAGCTAGTTGCGAGCTGCCTTCGGTAACCTCGATAGAAAATGACTGTCGCACTACATCCCTGGAGTGTAGAAGGAAGCCCTATCACTATCAGTCAACCAGTTATGTTAAGTACATACAAGCAGTGAGAGTTAAAAGTTTTGTTTAACTATCATCATCAAACTCTATAAATTTTTTTTTTTTCACCGAATCGTTTCTCGTAAAATCCTCTTGGCAGCTGCGATCTCGGTAATCGAGGGGAAGAGAGGCGAATTTCAATTTAGGAAAATTAGTTCGAAACAAATAATTCTCATCCTTGATGAGCGAAAAAAATAACATTGACCCGGTTAGAATATTGTCCAATTGATCAAAACTGTAATTGTTGTTTTAAGTGAGGCAGATAATCCCTCAAGTCATCACATAAAGGAAGTGTTATTTCTCAGCTCACGCCATAATTAATACCTCATCGCATCCTACAACTACACGGTTTTGAAATTCACCTCTATCAAAATAATTTTAAACTCACCATTGCAAGCAATAACTGATGCTAATCTGATTCCAAGCAAAAAAACAAGGATAACAGGGAAAGTTCTCGCTCCCCTCTTAACCTGATGCGTGGAGTTCATTCTTGCGAAAACCACTTGATGGCGGAGGTAAAACAGTTCAAAATACTGCAGCTCCCACCTAGTTTATACCTATTAGACTTGTAAATTATCACTAGTAGTCTAAACAGGATGAAATTACAGTGCAGCAGGTGCAATATTATTGAGATGAAATGTTTGAAAACCACTTGACACTGGATAAAAATAAAGATTAATATGTGGCTAATTTCGACGATTCCTTTAATTAACTTTTAAAACACTCCTATTCCATAGGCGATTTCTACTGAGAAACTAAGTTTTCAGTCAATTAAATTTACATGACTTTGATAATTACGTTCAATTTACGCATCCTTGTTATGAAATTTCTTTGTTTACCCAAAGGCTATTTAGACTCTTGAGACTCATAAAATAGAAAGGTTTCTAGAATGAATGACGGTTGACAATTAATTACCAAGGTGGGGGTGAACAGACATAGTTAATTCACTAGCCATAAACTGAAGAATTTTTTAGCGAGTACATGATAAAGAAAACAGAGGTTACTCAAATTAAAGAGAGAGGCTTCACCGAAACATTTTATTTTAAGTAATGGTAAAGGTAACTTAAAAGGCTTCCAAGCAAACTTTGAAACATTTTTTTAACACGTATCTGTTACAATCCGATAACTGTGAATTGGACAGGAAAGGAGAGGAATTAAAGCGCATGCACACCTTTAGATGAACAGCAGTATTTGTATGGCAAACGCACACGAGTTAAATGACCATAGCGACGATCTTCTCTTAAAAATCACTGAGAGATTTTTTACAGAAAGTATTACTCATTTCCAACGACGATCAATTGTGAAGATTCACCCCTGTTTAGTTTGAAATGCCACGGAAAGACAAATTGTAAGTGACCGTGTTTTGGAGTAAGAGTCTCCTTGTTTGTTTTCTGCAATGGCATATGCAAATCTTGTCTTTCTTCCGCTGAAAAACTGAAGTGAAATGAGGTGCTTTTTCGACTTCTTAGAGAGGAAAATATGTTCGAAACAATAAAACTCACCCCCGATCACCATGTAAAATAACACTGACACGGTTAAAATCTTTTTCACCTTTCACCAAATCTGTAATAAAATTGCTATATTATATGAAGCTGATAATCCTCAAAATCATCATATACAGGCAGTGTTATTTCTCTCAAGCCATGATAGACTAAATAACTTATCACATCCACAGTTTTTGAATTCGTTGTTACGAGCCGAGTTAGTCACCAGCGCAAGTAAAAATCGATGCTAATCTGATTCCGAGCAAAATACTAAGGATAGTAGGGAAAGTTCTCGCTCTACCCTCGAAATAATCTGATGAGCTCATTTTCACGCAGACCACTTGGGTGCACCAGTAAAACAGTTCAAAACACTGCACCTCCCAACTAGTTTATACCTGTTAATGATCACTCTCGACAGAAAGAACTTAGAGTGCAGCAGGTAAAGACTTGTTTATTGAGTGGAAATGCTTCATAACTCGCTCTAGTAACGACTGGCTGAAAGTCAATATTAAGTACGTACCTAATTTCGATCTAAGTTATGGAGATTAGGGGAAGTATCCTTTGATGTAGTTTCAAAACACGCTGATCCCCTAATATTCGTGGAAATTCAAATTTTCAGAGTCAAACCTGCCAAGTCAATAAACCTTCCGCGTCTTTATTACCTTTCAATTTACGCATCATTGTTACGAAATTTCTTTGTTTACCTGAAGGCTTTTCAGACTCTTTAGACTCATTACAAAGAGGAGTGCTTCTAAAAAAAGGAATACAAATGTCCAAGTTAAACCAAAACAGTGCCACCTACGCACTTCAGTGCTACCCGCGAACAGGCCTCGCTAATTGACAGAATTTTGAAGAAAAAAAAATAATGAAAAAGTTCCTCGCGGCTTAGTAATTACTTTCACTATCAGAATAATCAACTTCCTCTTAACCTTCAACTCGTCTCAATAAATTGTTTTCGAAACTTTTTGTCTGTTATAAAATTTTCTATATAAAATGGCGAAAAGAAACAGTTTTGCTTCAGGTATGTGCGAGTATTTGGAAAAGGAATCTTCATCCAATATATACGGTCACAGTCTCTTGCATCTTCGCTACGCAGTTTCTTTCATTGTCCTACAGAATTATGGTACCTGTAGTCAAGCACTGCGAAAAGCTTATGGATAAAAAACCTCGTCAATCAACTTGCACTTGGTAACTACGAAAGCGGTAGACGTTAGTATTTCACAGCCAAGGTGGTACTATTGAAACATCTAAATTGGACAAAACTGACTGACTACTGAGAGGGCTAATGAGTTAAGTTAAGTAAATATGTATGGCGCCGGCTGGCGGCCTTTGTTTTGGGCTCTCGCATTACTTGCTTTCAGATACGTAAATACTGTGTCTAACGACACAAAATGTGGATTTAAATCAGTCTAAACTACTTTGGGTTTAGCCGGAGTAGATTTTTTGGTTCAACGCAGCCAAAATACGCTATTTTGCTCGCGATGTCGATGTCTTCGAGCGCTAGAGCTTCGAGCGGCCCGAAACTCAGTCAAGAGCCCAATTACGAAATTGTGCAAACATAGAATGGAGGTGGCTACACTGTCAGAATATGGCTACATCAAAGAATTATCCGTTGATATGGATGTCCAAGTTACACCTGGACCGATAAGCGCAACTCCTGAACTACAGAATAACCTACAGAGTAGTTTAGGGGATCATCCTGGCCATTCCGTAGAGGCTTGGGTTCGAGTCACTCTGATTAACTAGTTATTTATATGGCGTAGGTGCACGAGGGGTTTAGGGTTAGGGTTTAGGGGTAGGGTTTAGGGTTTAGAAAATTAGTATTCATAATGCGTAGGGTTTTTGCATCTCAAAAAAAAAAAATAACGGTTTTCAAGGTGACGTCTCACACAGAGGGAACAAAAGAATCCAAGATGGCGAAGGGATTAAGTCAAACACACTGTTTTTTGCATACGTAATAATTATTGTGAAGGTGTAGTCTGATCGTCTGGGTGAGTGTAGTCCTGAGAAGGACTGTTGTCGGTGGCAGTGACTGACGTTTCGACAACCTGTGCAGAAGTCATTATCAGAGACAAGTGGATAATTGTTGTCAACAAGTGGATGATTGTTGTCTGTTGACAACAGACAGCAATGTAATATTTATTGTCACACAACATAAAGAAAAGAGAATGGACCCTATATTACGCGTTTGGGTATCGCTAGTTAGACATACTAGTCTAACCGACTAGGACTGTGAGCAGAAGTTGTATTTATAAGAGTCCCAAAACATTATTTGTCACACAACACGTTGTCATACAAGGTCTTTAGAGAAATGAACTTGAAAATAAGTGACATAGACCAAAAATAAAGGCATCACTTGACATTATAACCGATGGTATGTATTTTTTTCTCCCACTTCATGGTCGAAGGTTTCAATTTCCTCGATGTAGGTAGTCACTTGTTTGCGCATGACGCCGAGATCATGTTTATCGGTTTTTTTTCTTTGACTATGACTAATAATTCGTCTAATATAGCTCCTGTCCATTGACGGTTTTCTTTCATGTCTTTGCCCAAGTATGTTCAAAAAGAGTTCTTTAGACGATGCCGAAAAAACGGTTATCGCACCAAATTAGTGACATGACCAAGTCAGGGGGAGGAGGAATCTTACGAGCATTATAACGCACTCCTCAATCTGTAAGAGATTTTTGATCGTAAGACACAGGGATTGACAAGCTGTCAAAACGTTCGGGTAGATATAAACCTTTCGCTATAAACTCTTGGTCAGTATCATAATGTCTGACTCTTACGATTTCTCCTGTGATTGCGGTCAATGCGAATGGTGTGTACTAAAAGAAGAAGAAATAGAGAGAGAAGCGTTTTGGCAGGACAATTTAAAAAGAATAAGAGCACTCTAGAAACCAAAGTGAATAGACGAAATATGAGTGTTTATTATTAATGATACACAGTATCACGCAACTACCCATACCGGTTCTAGGACAATAGAGTATCCACACATTGATGGACTAAGAATTTTGCTTTCCGACAGACCTATCGATATCTTAGCCATAAATGAAACTAAATTGGATGACACAATAGGCGATAATGAAATTCATATTTCTGGCTATGAATCTATTCGTAGAGATCGCTCTACTAACGGTAGGTCTGGAGGGGGTGTTTGTTTTTTTATTCGTTCCGAAATCAATTATTCTGTTCGCTCTGATCTAAAATGTGAACAAAGGGAAAGTCTGACTGTCGAAATCAAGAAGCCCAGATCAAGGCCTTTTGCCGCTATGACCTGGTATAGACCCCCTGATTCTTCAATTGACCTTTTTAGACCATTTGAAGAACTTATTTGAAAACTAGACTCAGAAAATATCGAATATTACGTCTTAGGAGATCTGAATTGTAATATGGCCGCACCTAAGTTTGACAAAAGTACAAATATCTTATCTAATATTGCTGATATTTACGGCCTTGACCAGTTAATAACTGAACATACTAGAATTACCGACAAATCACGTACTTTAATTGATCTAATTTTTACAAATACTCCAGATAGGGTCGTCTGCTCAGGGGTCTCACATATAGGCATCAGCGATCACAGTTTAGTTTACGTTTTTCGTAAAGTTTCTATTGAATCGACAACGAATAAGCATACTACCCTGAGATATAGGAAATTTAAGAATTTTAACTCTGATCACTTTCGTAACGATATAGGTCAACAGGATTGGAGTAGCATCGAAAGCTATTCCGATCCTAATTTAATGTGGGCTGCATGGAAAGAACTATTCCTGGAATGTGTAAACAAGCATGCCCCACTTCATGTAAAACGGGCGCGCGCCTCAAAGTCACCTTGGATTACACCTTACTTAAAGAAACGAATGCATGACAGAGATATTCTTAAATTGAAAGCATCGCGTTCTAAGGATGCTAATGACTGGCTACAATTTAAAAAATGTCGCAACCTAGTTAATAACGAAATCAAAAAAGCAAAAGAGCTCTTTTGTAAAAGAGCATTAGATGAAAACGAAGGCAATTCGCGCCAGACATGGAGGATTGTAAATGAGCTCATGTCGAGGAAAACTAATAATTGTTCCATAAAAGAAATCAAAAGCAACGGTAACTCTATTTACGGCCCTCCTGAGCTGGCCGATGCCTTCAACAATCACTTTTCTTCTATTGGACCCAAGCTTGTTAGCCAGATTTATTCTAATAATGGTCCATCACACCTACATTACCTTGAGGGAACTGACAAACGTTTTGAGTTAAAATGTATTAATCCTTCTAAAGTGTTCTCACTTTTGTCTAAGCTTTGTAAATCGAAAGCCACAGGCTTAGATATGATATCTTCGCGACTTCTTAGGGAGTGCGCCGATCTGATAGCTGATCCATTATGTTCTATTTTTAATCAGTCCATCAGATCAGGTGTTTTCCCTCAGGAATGGA
This sequence comes from Stylophora pistillata, assembly GCF_964205215.1. Taxonomy (NCBI): domain Eukaryota; kingdom Metazoa; phylum Cnidaria; class Anthozoa; order Scleractinia; family Pocilloporidae; genus Stylophora; species Stylophora pistillata. The sequence goes on from NC_142522.1 coordinate 25,937,074, forward strand.
AATGCGCAAAGGTTATCCCACTTTTCAAAGAGGGAGATCACTCCGACTTAAACAATTATCGCCCAATTTCTATCGTCCCTATAGTAGCTAAGGTGTTTGAGCGTATCATTTACGACCAGGTTTACGGTTATCTCACTGAAAACAATTTGATTTCCAGCCAGCAATCTGGCTTTCGTTCGCTCCATTCAACTGTTACTGCCTTGTTGGAGGCCACAAACAATTGGGCCTTCAACATTGATAAAGGCAGTATAAATGCAGTTGTTTTTCTCGACCTAAAAAAGGCTTTTGATACCGTTGACCATACAATTCTTATGTCTAAATTATTCGAATATGGTATCCGCGGTATCGCTTATGAATGGTTTAGCTCATACCTAGATAATCGCCATCAACAATGTTTTGTAAATGGTTCGCTCTCAATTAGTCAAGTTCTCACTTGTGGAATTCCGCAAGGAACAATTCTAGGACCTTTGCTTTTTGTTCTATACATAAATGATCTTCCTAATTGCCTGTCTAATTCAGTTGCACGTATGTATGCCGACGATACTCACCTGACCTTTGCCAGTAACAACATAGAAATGATCAATGATGTTATCAATCACGACCTATCCAATGTTAACACATGGCTCACTGCAAACAGATTGACTCTAAATTCATCTAAAACTGAATTCATGTTAATTGGATCGCGGCAAAGGATAGGTACCTACGATACTTCCCCTAAACTAATCATAGGTGGTGACATAATTAAACAAGTTAGCTCAGTCAAATCTCTGGGTGTACATATAGACGAAAACCTTTCATGGAATATGCACATTAAAAAAATAGCCAAGAAAATCGCATCGGGCATTGGAGCAAATAAACGTTGTAGGCCTTTTGTTAATCGAACCACGCTTGAGTCCGTTTTCAATGTCTTAGTTCAACCGTACTTTAATTACTGCAGCGAGGTCTGGGGGAATTGTAACAAGGGTCTTTCGAATAAGCTCCAAAAGTTGCAAAACCGGGCTGCCCGTATTCTGACCTTCTCCAGTTATGACACAAGCGCTGATCCTCTTTTTGTGCAACTTAACTGGAGACGGTTAGATACTCAGCGACAAATACAAGTGGCCACCATGGTCTATAAATCTATACATGGTCTTGCGCCCGACTATCTTGGTTCTCTTTTCACTAAATATGATCCTCCATATAATCTAAGGAACTCTGAAAACAAACTAGCTGTTCCATTGCCCCGCACCAATTTCCTGAAAAATAGCTTTAGCTATAACGGTGCGGTTATCTGGAATAGCTTGTCCCCTGAATTGCGGCAAGCAAAATCACTTCAATCCTTCCGAAATGGTTCTCGCAATTTCTTCGTCTGAATCGACAAAACACACACGGCATCTATGTAAAGCAGAATTTCTTAATTTTTTTTTTTCTATTTCACTTTTAAATTTTAGATCATGTTTATATAGATTAAAATAGATTGTAACTGTAATAATAGATTGTAATAATATTATCATTTTATCCGATAGATTTACCGTGTCTAAATAAAAATAAAGTTCAAGTTCAAGTACACTTGAAAATTAGAAGGAAATGTATGAGGGATGTAGGAAGGAAACACAAAATAAAAGCGTTGAGTAAATCCTGGTTTAGGGTTAAATTGCATAGGTTATAGGAGCGTGTTTTTTTCATAATTTGAAAAAATAAAGGTCATCTGAGATGGAGTAAAACAAAAATGATGAAACCTAAGATGGCGTTTAATCCTCCCTTAGGGAAAATGATTTCAAGATAAAATGAATATTCAAAAAACGTTCATTTTAGAATAAACGGAAAAGAATTGTGGTGACCAGGATTCGAACCTGGGTTATAGCGATCACTCACACGAACACACCCCTAATTCTCACCCTAAGCCCAATTCCCATATTAAAATTAAAATAAAAACCCTAACAGTCAAACATCAGAGTGAGACAAACAATGGAAACAATAAAACGCAAGGTGGCGACTCATACTTCCAATGGTAAAAGGGATTTCAAGATGTCATTAGCATTCGTATCGTGTGAAAAAAAAAATCGAGAATAAAAGAGGTTTGTTTCCGCCTAAACCCTATGATGGGATGTGAATAATTCATCCTACTCCAATAAAATGAAAATAGTTGGGATGGTGATCACTCAGTTCATGAGTATTCAAAATTCTCTGAAAATGAACAGTGGTCCGTTCGAGGTAAAAATATGCGATAGCTTTTTTCTCAATAAAAATGTTTACTTTAGTTCAAATCTTAATTAAAAATAAGCTGTAACGTGTGAGTGTGATCACTTGCAGTGACGAAAGTGTTTGACTTTAAATTCTATACAAAATTCCACAAGTGAGGGAAAAAAATAACGATGCATCGACGCAATTCAATGACAGTGATTCGAAGAGAAATAATTAAATCTCCCATTTCATACATTAAGAAATTATCAGAAAAAAATCGAACGAGACGGGTATTCAAAAACGCAGCACCATGCTCATGAACATTCCCATTTCTCAGGAGAAATGAACCATTGAGCAGACAAACTGAGGGAAAATACGAAATGCCAGCAGGCGTTGTAACCTAGGTAGTCTCATTATCAGGCGTTAGGCATTATATAGGCGTTATTAGGCCAGCAGGCGTTGTAACCTAGGTAGTCTCATTATTATCTGTCCATCAAATTTTAATCAAGTCATAGCATCCTTACATTTTTTCGGATAAAAGTCAATGACCTGTTTGTCCAAATTGTTTCCGAGTTATGACATGTGTCGATCAATGATAGACCAATGGAAATCTAGCAATGGGTGTATAAGAGTGGCTATGAGTCGGAATGGTATGATCGTACATGGGACCAAAGTGATGATGAAGAAAGTTCGATTTCATCCAATCAGACAAGTGGTGCATCTCACTGAGATCCATCCCTACATAGAAGTCGAAGAGAAGATAAATAGAATCAAACCGTTCCTGGATACTCCATTTAAACACAAAATAAAAGCGGTAAAAGAGAGGCAACATAGCAAGTACCTATATACACGCAAGTTTTACACAAAACCTCGACATCTATGTGTGATAAAGTGATTGGAAGAATTACAAGGAGCATAAGCCAAAGACGAGAGCGGAAGTTTGCGAGCTTATCGGGTTTTCTTCCTGGACAGCCTCGGCGAAAAATACGGCAAGAACAACGTAGAAACTTTATAAATTGACTTTATGGTACAGTATGTTTTCCATCGATTATAAACCGTCTGACAATCGCAGCGCAAGCTGCGTGAAACTCAGAGTAATGGTGAAACGATCTTCCTGTCATTAATTTATAACCGCCATTGAAACGCTCTGCAACCCGCATCGAGCACTCTTTCACAGCAACGACTTCTCCTAGTCTGTTTATATATATATAACAAGTCGTTAGGGGAACTCTCAAGCCAACTAAGGTGCACCGCGCCAGGAGGATCAATAGAGATTCGCAGTCCAAACCACGCAGCAAACACGAACGTAGAAAGTTTAAAAATTGCGAGGATGGACAACTTCTGACGTCAAAAATATAAAAAAATTTAATAAAAAATGTCTTGGTCCGAGACCTTCTTCAGTTATTTACAACTTTTGAAATAAAAAAAGAGCATTAAATAAGATCGAAGTGCTAATGATTACGTAATTACAGATAACGACTAATGAACTGGTGCTAATAAAAAGATAACAAAAAACCTAATTACAAAGAAAGCAATGGACAAAGTACAAGAAACAAACCCTAAAAACTAAGAGATAAGAATACTAAATATACATATGGTGCACGATCCTCGCAGTAGATAGCGCTATTTAAGCAATAGCGAAAAGCAGACCTGAAAAAAATGAGGCCTGTACGGGATTCGAACCACTGACCTCTGCGATACTAGTGCAGCGCCCTACCAATTGAGCTAACAAGCCAACTGGGAGCAGGCCGTTAAGTTGATTCGTAATAAACCCGTGAAAGTGATAAATTTCTGCTTTATCACTTTCTGATTTATCACTTCTACGGGTATATTACGAATCAACTTAACTGCCTGCTCCCAGTTGGCTTGTTAGCTCAATTGGTAGAGCGCTGCACTAGTATCGCAGAGGTCAGTGGTTCGAATCCCGTACAGGCCTGATCTTTTTCAGGTCTGTTTTTCGCTATTGCTTAAATAGCGCTATCTACTGCGAGGGTCGTGCACCATATGTATCTAATACCACAGTTCAAAATATATGAACTTCATATATTTCATTGTCTCTAATACTAAATATGTTAAAATGAATGGCGTAACTAATTGCAAAGAAGCAATGCGGCAAGCAAAAAAAAAGGGGAGGCCCACTTTTCACTACAACTGTAAACCGTTACAAAATCTCAAAACAAGGCCTTTGGAGCCCGAAAGGGCAAATTAGCAACAAAATCCTTGGAGGGGCCCTTAAATGATACTAATCATAATAAGATCCCTTGGCAGGGCCTCTGAGCCCAATCCATTCCTAATTAAAGGCCGACAAAATCCAAGAAAAGGGCCTTTAAACGATCAATTAGTAGCGCCTAATATACGGATGTAAAATTAATTATAGCAAATTCTATTTTTCGAATGAAATTCCTTTCTTTTATTCAAACCATGGGGTGCCAAAGAGAACAACTGAGCACTGCAATAAGCCTCTTTTGTGATTAAAAGCCTATCGATTTCTTCAGAGCCACTAGAGGCCTGTACCTGATCGATGCATTGGAACGAAAAATCGTCCAGGGTGTGTGGGGTTTTGTTAAAGTGTATCGCTACTTCACAAGTTGTTTTGTTTGTGAGCATAACAGATTTGTGATTTCGAAATCTAACTTTAAAGTCGGTAGTAGTAGATCCTACGTATTGCAGGCGACATTTCTTGCAAGAAGCCAAGTAAATCACATTTTTACAATCACAGGAAAGTCTAGAGTGAATGGTGTAATTTTTGCCCGTCTGACAGCTGAGAAATTATTTAGATTTAACAAAGAAATTCTGACAGAGATCGCATCTTTTCCTATCGCATTTAAAGCAGCCATTGTTATGAGGATTGGTTTGTCTCTCGCTGGCAGTTTTAAAACGAGATGGTGCTAACAATTCTTTGAGATTTTTCGATCGACGAAAAGATGGTATGAGAGAACTTCGAGGAAAAAGTTCTTTCAATTTGCGTTTAAATTGCAGAATAAACAAATGCTTTCTGATTATGTTGCCTATGTCGGGCAAGTTAGGATTAAATGTAATAACAAATGGAAATAGTTTCTTCGTTTCTTTTCCACGAGTCCTGAGTAATTATTTCTGGGGATGGCGGAGTCTTTCGAGAATTGTTTAGAAACTAATTTAGAAGGGTAACCTGGTTAACAAGGTACTCTTTGTACTCAGCAGTTCTCTCGGCAAAAAATACTTCTTCAGAGCAATTTATTTTCATTCTTGTGGCTACTCCAAAAGGAATAGTTTTGACAACGTGCTTAGGATGGCAGCTGGAAGGCGGAAGGTATAAATGGCTATTTGTAGGTTTGGAATAGACGTCTGTCCTGATAAATCCATCGATAAGATATAAAGTAAGATCAAGTACGTGAAGCTCACCCTCAGAAAAAAACTAGCTCAAACTTAATGGTAGGATATAGAGAATTGACGTAATCAGTAAATTTATGTAGGGCAGGAAGGCCCTGCTGCCATAGAACAAATACGTCGTCTCGATATCGCCACCATAAGGACGGCTTTATCGGACCAGAAAACTTAGCTTTGTGATTAATTTCGCCCATGGTTAAATCGGCATAGCTACAAGCATTCTTCGGACCCATAGCTGTGCCATGGATGTGAAGAAAGAAATTCTCTTTAAAGACAGAATGGTTGCTTTTCAAACAAATTTTTACGGCTTCTAAAATACAAGTCGAGGGTGGAAATTTGTTTTCCCTACTCAAAGCCTTCCTTACTGCAGTGAGGCCGAGTTTGTTATAGATGTTAGGGAACATTGAAACCACGTCCCACGAGACCATTAAGGTGCCAGTTGGAAATGGACCGCTTGTGTTAAGATGTTCTATTTTGTTAAGCAGGTCGGTAGTGTCTTTAATAAACGATGGTAATTTTCAAGCAAGTGGTTGTAAATAAAATTCAGTAAAGGCCGATTAGTTTTCAATTGCCGTGCCACAACAAGATGTAATAAGTCTGAGCGGGATACCCTTTTTGTGTGTTTTGACGTGTCCAAATGCAACTCCTGGTCTCGCTTCTTTATTTATAACCCATTTTGGCTACTTCGGGAGAAATCTCACTTTTTCCTAGCCATTTGGAGCACCAACTCTCTACTAATGCCAAATGTTTAGAGGTTGGGTCTGATTGCAAAGGTTCGTGATGCAACTGATTGTTAAGCTGACCAAACATTTTTTCCTCGTACTCCCTTTCATCAATTAAAACAAATCGGGATCCTTTGTCCTGTATACGAATCAAAACATTGGAATTTTTAAGTTTTTTAAGCGCAACCCGTTTATTTTTAGAAAGGTTATTTCTAGCTTGCCAAATGTTCTCAGGATTGATAAGGTCACGCCGTACATTAGCTAAATATAGTTCAAGTTCAGGGTACCTTGACGTTGGAGGTTTCCATTTCCTATTCTTTGGTAGTGGGGTAGGTGGCTAGGATTTGTCAGTTTGTCATCAGGATTACTATCAATGAAGAAAGCTGCTGTTCGTAGTCGAGCTTCAAATACTTCTAAGTCATCGTACACGCTCTGCGAACTGATGTCCTTAGGTGTTGGGCAAAACGATGGTCTTTTCTTCAGCCCCTAGTGGCTCTGAAGAGATCGATAGGCTTTCAATCACAAAAGAGGCTTATTGCAGTGCTCAGTTGTTCTCTTTGGCACCCCATGGTTTAAATAAAAGAAAGGAATTTCATTCGAAAAATGGAATTTGCTATAATTAATTTTCCATCTTATATTAGGCGCTACTAATTGATCGTTCAAAGGCCCTTTTCTTGGATTTTGTCGGCCCTTTAATTAGGTGTGAATTGTGCTCAGAGGCCCTGCCAAGGGATCTTATTATGATTAGTATCATTTAAGGGCCCCTCCAGGGATTTTGTTGCTAATTTGCCCTTTCGGGCTCCAAAGGCTTTGTTTTGAGATTTTGCTACGGTTTACAGTTGTAGTTAAAAGCGGGCCTCCCCTTTTTTTGCTTGCCGCATTGCTTCTTTGCAATTGGTTACGCCATTCATTTTAACATATTTAGTATTCTTATCTCTTAGTTTTTAGGGTTTGTCTCTTGTATTTTGTCCATTGCTCTCTTTGTAATTAGGTTTTTTATTATCTTTTTATTAGCACCAGTTCATTAGTCGTTATTTGTAACTACGTAATCATTAGCACTTCGATCTTATTTAATGCTCTTTATTTATTTCAAAAGTTGTAAATGACTGAAAAAGGTCTCGGACCGAAACATTTTTTATCAAAATTTCAAATTTTTTACGTCAGAAGTTTTCCATCCTCGCAATTTTTAAATTTTATATATATATATATATATATATATATATATATATATATCAAGCTAAAATAATAGGAAACAATTAAGAAGACAAGAGGACTGTTTGTATTGGTTTCGCAAGTAGAACTTGTTTTCATGGCGGCACTTGGAAATTAGTTCTGATCGTTTGCTTAATGAAGTGGACTTGTTCCCGGTGATAATGAGGAGTTTTTCGGCAAGGCAGAGGTTGCATGTTCTTGAATTTCCTTTGTAAGATGCGGCTTTGTGGATTGTCGACCAATGAATGGAGTAGGGAGTGTTGGTGCCCTTAAGTTCCCAAATGTATTTGGATAGCTCGGTGCTGTTAGCGTAGGCTTTCTTTCGGAATGAGAGGGAATGCTGCGTGTATCTTTGTTAACAGAATTTTCTGTTAGGTCGATGTAGTTTTTGCACGTTTGGTCTTTGTTTGTGGTGTCTTTAGCCTTGTAAATTAAGGAGGAAGCGAGGGACTTGTTCTGTAAGGGACAGGCTTGTTTTACTCTTCAGTTGTACTTGCGGTCTTGACTGGTCGAGGGGGGGTTCAGGATTTTCTGATTGTGCCTCCTTACAATAAAATCCATGTTGTCCAAAGAACTGTAGCTGACTTTGGTGGTGTTTTTGTTAAAGATTTTGTTGTATTTGTGAGAGGTGGGGAAGTGCTTCTGAACAAGTGTTAGGAAAGTTTTACCGACGTTAGTTTGGAGGTTTTTGCTGAAGGGGGGGTTGAACCAGATTATCTGTCTTCTTCTTTTTTTTTGAGCGATCACGGGAACTAAGGGGATGAAGGTGTGGCTGGCTTGAAGTAGGAGAGATGGGTGTTATATCCGCTTGATTTCAGGGCGTCTTCGTATATGGGCTTGGCTTTGTTGAATACATCTTCGTTGCAGGAGAGGTCACAGATCCGCCGGTTAATAGACTGTGGAAGGTGCTTAATGATGGAAGGGGGATGGTTGGATTTAGCATGGACGTAGAGGGGATTGTTGTTGGGTTTTCTGTGAGGGCAGTATGTTCCTTTCGTTAGGTTTAGTGAGACTTCGAGGAAGTTGACTGTTTTTAAGTTGGTGTTTATGGCGATTGAAAGGCCGTATCCTTTGAAATGGGCTGATGTTGTTTTCCTAAAGCGGTCCGCCTCCGGGCCTGATGCGTTCTTTAGTAAGGCTAGGCCGTCGTCTCTGTAGAAGCCGATGTTGGTGTTACCTGTTTTTTTGCTGAGGGTGTCGAGGATGAAAAGGCCGCCGAGTTCACATATTTCGGCACCATCGTAGCTCCCCATTGTGACGTCGAACATGTTGTCATTGTTTTCTTTTTCCAGGCGGTGGGGTGGTTGAAGAGGAGGGGTTTACGGCAGTGCATGATGATGTTGATGTCTTGATCGGTGATCGTGGTGAAGGTTTAGGCGTAGTTGATGGCATCCAGGAGGAGGGTTTCCGTGATCGAGGGGTAAAAGATGTCGATATCGAAGACAGTGAACGAGTGCATGTGTTTGTCGGGGATGCTGTCGAACCATTTAATGACGTCCATAGAGTTTTTCCACTGGTTCAAGGAAGTTTGCAAACTTCGGCAATATACGCTTACATATATATATATATATATATATATATAACTAACTGCAGACAGTACTGTTTCGGCCTTCTGGGCCTCATCAGTGCAGTGCTAATGCTAGGATGGGGGAGAACCGAGACGGTCACCCCAAACGACCCAACCTTTGTGGTATCGTCTAAGCCATGCCAGAGTGCTCAAACTAGAGTAAACCAGTGTGCACTGTCTGCAGTTATATATATATAAGTTATATATATATATATGTAAGCGTATATTGCCGAAGTTTGCAAACTTATATATATATATATATATATATATATATATATATATATATATATAACTAGCTGCAGACAGTACTGTTTCGGCCTTCTGGGCCTCATCAGTGCAGTGCTAATGCTAGGATGGGGGAGAACCGGGACGGTCACCCCAAACGACTCAACCTTTGTGGTATCGTCTAAGCCATGCCAGAGTGCTCAAACTAGAGTAAACCAGCGAGCATGCGCAATTGCAACGGCAATGACTCATCCTAGATAGAGTGCTCAATTTGGACATGAAAGCAAAGCTTTGTATGCCAAAGATATATATATATATATATATATATATATATATATATATAGGAAGTGTGTAAGTCGATTTTCGCGTGGAACAGTGCTCAATACGTTGAAGCAGAGCAGAATAAATATTATGAGAGGAAAAAAGGACGTAACTACATAATATTTATATATATATATATATATATATATATATATAACTTATATATATATAACTGCAGACAGTGCACACTTTTTCGACCTATGTGGGTCTCATCAGTGCAGTGCATACACTGGGCCAAGCTCTGGAATAAACCATTGCCTGGGAGCTACACTTGTGGGACAAAGTGCAGACACGTTGCCATGCGCGAGTGCTCAAATCGCGACTAAGGTGATGAGCTTCGCCCGAAGGCTAAGTGCATGGCAACCCCAGTGTAGAGTGCTCAATCGCAAGGTAGCCAAAAGGCAAAGCCAAGCGAGAGCTATCTAACTGCAGACAGTGCACACTGTTTCGACTTATGTGGGTCTCATCAGTTTTTTTATGTTTAAGGTGGACGGCCGGGCCCCCGATGAAGGGCGTGTGCAATGCCCGCCGACCAACAGGACTAATCCCACCCATGGCTTGCGTGCAATGCCTTAGGGTTGGGGTCCACCAGAAACGAGGGTCACCAGACACCAAACTCGCTGGGGAATCGAACCCCACCTCAACAAAAATTAACACACTCACACCAAAAATTGAACACACACACTCGATAACTTAAATAACTTAAACTACTTTTTAGTTTTCATTTTTAGGTTTTAAATTTTTAAACTAATATTAAACTATTTCTTCGGAGTGTACTTTAGCACATGTCTAGGAGGACCATTTTGCGGGTTGAGAACAAAGGCAATTGAACCAGGAGGAACTTGAAGGTGTGATGTTAACCGTAGGAGGTCTACTCTATCACCTGAAAGGCCAGGAGGTGTGGATAGCAATTCGAGAATTTCACTTCTGGACTTGGAAGAAATGACCGACGTAACGGAGGGTGGCGCGGTTATCTTATTAGCGACTGGTACGGAAATCGACTGGGTTGTATCCGTTGTAGCAGGCTTCTTTACAGTTCCTTTTGAAACCGGAGAAGTCTGGGGAGCAGCGCGTTTACGGGAGACATTGTCTGATTGTACTTGGTCAACCGATGTGCAGGTTGGAAAACGGTCCTTCCTGGCCTCAAGGTTATAATCGCACTCTTCAGACTCAGCAACAACGTCCTTAGGGACGGGAGCAATTGTCTCAGCTGTCACATCATTTTCTTGAGCTACAGACGAGGGTATGTCCATCTCTACTGATGTGTCTACAGCAGGTTGAGCACCCACGGTCGCCTGACAGTTCCTAGCTAGATGTCCACCTTGACGGCATCGGAAGCATTTGCCCCTAAGGGGACACTCCGCCGACTTATGACCAACTTTATGACAAGTAGTACACTGGAGGGGTTGCCCCCTATACCAAATTTTACAGCGGACGCCACGGATAGAAATAAACGGTGAAATGACATTCCTAATAACCATTTGGACAATGCGTGACCCGGTGGACACTGAAGGCCTTCCGGGCCAAACCTGATTGCAAACAGATTTGACCGTACCATATGCGGACAAAGCTGTGCTGATGGCGTCGTTTGATCCCTCAAAGGGAAACCAAGAGACTACAACAGTAGTAAGCTGGGGAGGAGGAGGAGGGGGTTTAACCACCCTACACTCTACATCGCCCAACTTGATGACACCTAGCTCCTCAAAAAATAACTTAGCAGCATCGCCGTTCTCAGCAAAAGTGACTCTCGCAACACGGCCAGGACATGCCTGCACCGCAGCCACCCGATGGTCAGACTCACGGTCAAAAAAACCCAGCAACAAACCAACCGCTTCCGAGAAAAGTACCTCCTCAGGGAGCCCCTGACAGTCAACGTCGATGGTCCTATTAAAGGACACGACCATGCTGAAACTCGGACCCAACCCAAAGACAAGTCAGAGGGATGGGTGACCGAAACAGAGAAAAAGCAAAAAGGAAAGCAAGTTCGGATCGACCGAGAAATCCCAAAAAAGGGATGGGCGACCAAAACGGAACCAAAGAAAACAACCACTGCCAGGGAGGAAAAAGTCGCAAGTTTTCCCTCCCGGCAGGTACTCACTTATCCAACTCAGACCTCGACAAACACCAGAACCAACTTCAAACTACAAGAGTATGAAGCAACACTGACCATGCGAGACCTGGGCCTCATCAGTGCAGTGCATACACTGGGCCAAGCTCTGGAATAAACCATTGCCTGGGCGCTACACTTGTGGGACCAAGTGCAGACACGTTGCCATGCGCGAGTGCTCAAATCACAACTAAGGTGATGAGCTTCGCCCGAAGGCTAAGTGCATGGCAACCCCAGTGTAGAGTGCTCAATCGCAAGGTAGCCAAAAGGCAAAGCCAAGCGAGAGCTATCTAACATATATATCTAATATATATATATATGTGTAAAAGACGACAAGTTAAAGCGTGACCGTGACGAAAAACGTATCATTCCGTAAAACCTTTTTACAACAATATCTCGAATTTGTGCACTTTGAATAACATATGTATTAAACATTAGAAAAATCTAGCCAACGACCGCCGAGAAAATGAAACTTTAGCGTTGCGAAATCGCCCTTCCGCCATATTGCTGTTGAATAAATGAGCGGCAGGACATCGGTAACGTGTCAAAGTGTAGTGACGTCATCCAATCAAGACAAATTGAAGGCAAGAGAGCTTGTTGGGCAAAATCAGTCTTCAAGCGAAAGTGAACGATCATCTAGTTATTGCTCCATTCCCTCGATAGCTTCCCTTGAAAGTGATGTGAACAGTACTTTTCCTGATGAAAGAACCAATGTAATTGAGGAATTTGATTTCCTTTTCCTGTAGGCGATCTTTAAGTCTATTTATTTTGGTTGTCAGCGTGTTGATTGTTTTCTTCCGACTTCGGTTTTCGTCTCCCACAAACTTGCACGCGTCGCAACTCTGGTGGAGGTATAAGTGAGTCTCTTCCTAAGATGACGAAAATGGAGCATTTAATGATATAATTTGACTCTAATACGTTGGAATTCCTTGATTTGGCCATGTGTTGTTTATATGTACTGACACGATCGCGTATGTTCGCATGCAAAATCTCTCTTGTATTTACCTGGTAATCTATTGTTTCCTTGGCGGAAAACGAAGCCGCAAGCTCATCTGCTTCAAAATGAGAAACGGCAATCTCATCGGAAGAATTTCCCGTTAACTCCGAAGACACTTCTTGATCCCCAGAGGCATCGTTACTCAAAGAACCAGAATCGGCAATGATTTCGGACCCGTTTGCGAAATCTGACGATGTAGATGTCGGTAGCTGCACGCAGAGATCACATAAGGTCAATATTGATAGACATTGGTATTGTTTTATAGAAGACAGCTTATAGTAGAGAAAGCAACGTACAGCTGTGTACGAATATTGAGTTAAAATCAAACAGTTGAACATCACAATAACCTTTTTATCAAGTTCACTGTGGGTACCATCAGAGACGTTTTATGCCGTGTTCTGCTGTGGATGCACTTCGCGTTCATGGTTTATCTCTATTACAGGATTTTCCGGGCAGAGTGGCATCGCTGTCTTCGAATGAAATATCTCTTTCATAGTCTATATAGATCAATTAATATTATAAATATTATGAACATTTGATAAATGCGAAGTTTGAATTTTGCTGGACGGTCACGTCTTTGCATTCTAATGAATGCGACTAACACCTCCACTTTGACAAATTGTCGAAGAACTATTTAGACAGATTTCCAGAATACTTCACTGCAAGTTACAATAAACCAACGAATAACGAATAGTGAATG
>NC_142522.1:25955453-26077953 GCF_964205215.1 Stylophora pistillata
TCGAGCGGGCAAGATGATCCTATCTTGCCTGCTCGGAATTGCTCGCATTGATCCCGCGCTACAAAAACATACAACTAGAACTACGTTTGTAATTCTTGGACAATTTCGGCGATGGAAACGCAAAACGTGGCAGAGGATAGTCGAAATAGTAGAACAGAAACGACTCTCGTGAGTTTGACGTGTTACAAACACAGTTGGCCTTTATTCCCGGCTCTCGAAGTAAGCAAGTCAATCTTACTCTTAATAAAGCGAACTAATCTTTTTGCAATATAATAAATCATTTATTAACCAAGCTTGTTCGGTCAAGATGGCTGGATATTAGCATCGTTCTTTTTTTACATTTTTTATGGACCTAAACTTTGCCTTGTTCCATAAAAATGCAGAAGAACTCGGCAAACATCTAGCCATCTTGACCGCGAGCTTGGTTAATAAAGCAAATGTATAGTCACGCGTCAGTGACAAATGCTAGCTGATTCTATTTGACATGCTTATCATTTTCAGCTTGATTTCAAGTGCAAACAACTTTCTTCGTGGTTTTAGCTAGGAGGACTTATAAGTAGATGACTTATTGTGTTGTGATGAAATTTTGTGGGCCGAGGCCATCAACAAAATTTTCTTCTGTTTTGAGAATATATGTTGATCACAGATCAGGCACAACTAGATTTTCAAAATCACAGAATTTTACAGTACCACTGTTATTTGTTCCGGCATATCCAGGAACACAAACGCATCGAAATCCTTTGCTGGTGAAACCAACTTGGCAAGTTCCGTTATTGACACAAGGGCTGCTACTACAGGGATTCTGTTCAAAAGAGAAAAAACAACGCACTGATTAAAAAAGGAGAGAACACCTTTCTCATTTATTTATAGTCACCACACTTGAATAAAAATTTACAAGAAAGCATGATAAACCAGGTTGAATTACAATAATGCTGATGGCCAGGCTTATGCATGTATAAGGTTGGGTTTCCTCCCAAAAGAACAAAAACTCTTATGAATGTACAGCATCGAACAAGAAGTGTAGGTGTGAGGCCAGATTCAGATCAAGGTGGGGACGATGAAGCAACAAATAAAAATGCTAGTCTAAAATTGTAAAGCGCTTTGCAAGTGTTCGACTTTGAATTCTTCTCATTCCAAACATAACTTTAAGTTTAAGAGAAGCATTCACCTCAATCGCCAGGTAGTAAGCATCCACTTCTTCAAAGGTTAGTTCACTTTTATCAACCGTGGCGTTATTCAACTCACAGTTGTACTTTCCTCCGTCTAAAGGTTTCACATTTATGGAGACACAGTTAGGCTCCATATAACACATCGTGCGACAGCTCCCCTCACTGAGGACCTCACTACTCCTAATCACATGCCCCTTAATTGCCCTATTTGCTATCGGTTCTTCAAACAGGATGTTGCGACACTCGTCAGCTGCAAAAAAAACAAAAAATAAAGAACAAAAAAAGAAAATTAAGGAAAACTTACAACCAAGGTTTTTTAAACCATTTGACGAAACGTCTGTAGTAGCCGTTGTTTTTTCTTTTCTCTCAAACAGTCAACAATGAACATCTGCAGGATGTATTATTTGTAGATTTAAAATACGGCATAGGCATGAACTATAACTCTCAATTTTTAGCTTAGAGTATATGAACGAGAAAGAAAGACGAGCCAATTAAAAAAATCAAAATTCGTAAGGATTTCTCGACGACGAGTGAAATAAGCGAAAGAAACCATTACTTAATAAACAAAATTGCTAATATGGCATTGCTTCTAATGGTTTGTCTTTACCTGTGCAGCCTCCACAATAGGGGAACACGATTCCGGAGAAAATGACAAAATCAGAGACGATTAACGGCGTCTCTCGGTCAAATCTATACAAAGACGCCATTTTAATATTCTCTAAGGTTGAATCAGTCACAACTGGAAAGCGCCAACGTAAATAAAGGTTTCAGCTTCCTTTTTGCACGAATAATGACTTCAACTAATTATAACAGCTTGGCGGACTACTGTTATTGTTTTGGTGAAGCCCCGCAAACCGCTTCTAGAGAAGTTTAATTTTTTTAACCATATGCCACTGGGTTATGGACAGTTGTATACACGCCCACACTTAACCTCTTTGGTATTCATCTTCTCATTATCCGAACTAATTCATAGGTTTCAATTTTGATGCTACTCAGATGAGAGAAGACATGCGTTACGTCGCCTCGGTAAATTATCAATGAATTCCTGGTTCTAATTTCCTGTCGAGCACCTAACAAGAACTTTCGAAAACGGAGTGGTTGACGAGTGGTAGGGATGCTGGAACACGATTATCACTTTTAAGACGGTTGACAATTTTGCTTCGCCGCCGTAAATTTCCTTTCCAAAGGAAAACGGCCTCCCGCGATCGAAACAATCCATGTGATCATAATTTTTATTGAGTGCAAGTTCGCATTCAAAAAAATAACAAACACGTCTTGTATCGCATGACGCCAATGTCCTCCGATCGTGAAACAGGTTACTCCGTTCCACGAACTAAGCTAGCACATGAGAAAATTATGAAAATATTCTGGTCCTAAAATCGAATCGAAAACCTTCCTCAACAAGGCAAAACGAATGATAACTCAAGGGGGAGGGGGGGTGAATTTTTTCTTTTCACAAATGCCTCCTGACTGAATGTCCTGGATATCGCAGTCTCAGGTAATCTTGAAAAGTGACGTTTTCTCATTTATCTCAATTTGTGTAAGGTGTCATTTAGAAAGCTTGGAATAGCAACTGCTGTTTGCTGCGCAGGAAAGCTCGACTCTCCAACTGTTTTGCAGCTTTTCATTTGACTCTTCAACTAATTGAAAGAAGCAGGTGATAAACAAATTGTGACCACCATTTTCACCGTAACCAACATGATGCTTTCGGAATTTATGCTTCTCCCTATCATGATGACCAGGACATATGGTACGAACATTGAAGTTTAAAATATGACCAATTTCGAAAAGGAACTAATTTTACCCAGGTTAGCAGAGCGTCTAATAGCGAAATTCTATTTTTTTCTGCTTTTTTGTAATTTTTTTTTTTATGAATGAGACACGAACGGCCCCTCTCGTCTTTTGAATTTGAAAATAAACCTTTTTTGCGCCCCTCTTCCCGCGCGTGTTTCATCTCCCGCGTCCCACATTGCCTCCGCTCGCTGAAACACGCAAGACATAAAACACCACGCCTATTCTGTAGGCATTCCCGAATTTTCACGGAAGAAACTCTAAGTCTCTCGTTACCCAGTAATCAGGTCCTTCAAATTTTATTTTGGGTCGTCGTAATCACACGCCATTGCAAATGTCCGATAAAACTTTTCTACTAGTGGGTGGAGATCCGCTAAAAGTGTAAAGGAACTTCAGTTGATATCTATTTGGAGGACCTGAAAAAGCTAAGAACTGTTGTCACAAAGTTGCTTTAAGAATAACGCAAAGAAAAGAAAAAATAGACACTTACCAGAACAACCATGGCAAGATAGAAATACAACTCCAGATAAAAAGCTGAGAAAAGAAACTGCAGTCAAGATATCGAGCTCAAAGTTATATAGAGGAGACATTCCTCAAAATAAAGATGCAAGAAAAGTCGATTACAAGGGAGTAAAAAGCAATAAACAAACTAAACCTCATAAAACTACGACAGGTGTACACACTTAAAAATGTTCATCAAACTTCACATCACAGACAAAGCTCTGCCATTTTCGAGCAATAATTGAAGTCGGTTTTTTTTGTTATCAATTTTTAAACTTTCGATAACTGATGGATTATTCGCACTTATTTCAGGTGAATAAATAATCTAAATGGGCGCAATTAAAGTGGGCCCAGAAATGAGTAAACTCCTCATAATTAACGCAAAACAACATCCATGATGGGAGCATTTAACTCTTTGAATCTCAGGTTTAAATTCCCATTTTCTCTAATATATTTTTTTGTTGGCTAACGCTATTAACTTAGTGTTACATTCAGCATCTCTGATGCTTAAATGTATTTTTTTTCCCTTAAACTATTCTTTACCTATTGATTCCAGAATATAATTTGAAATATTAAGAAAAGCTTAGTTTGAATAGCAATCACTGCCGGCAGTTAAACTGAGCTACAAACGTAGGTACAAACGTAGATTTCATTTTTTCAATGTTCTGGTTTAATTCGCGATTTACAACTGTGTGAGTATTCAAAACACCAGAGACGAATACATTTTACGTTTCAATAACCTTAAGTTTATTTTATTTCATTTAAAGACAGAAAAGATGTTGATTACTAAAAATTTGCATAACAGACCACTAAGGAGATATTGCCAATTCTTGACATGTCGTACATGAGTCTCGTCACAGATTCCAACGCGCTATTAACTGAGTTGCTGGCATTTTTAACATTCAAAGTTCCGAGCAGAAACATATTTTCACTTATATAAGGGTCTAATAGAAACCGCAAAACCGCAAAAAAAAAAAAAAAACCGATCAAAACCAAAAACGCATGCAAAACCGGCTAAATCGATATATTTACACTTCTCAGTTGTCAAAATCCCAATCGATCTGAAACTGTGGTTACAAGTGGATCAACAGCGGTTTCGCGGCTATTCGAGATCAGCAGAGGCGTATGACTTCTGCTCAGATCGAAGAGAAACCAGAAACCCAATATGAAAAACCGAAAACACACAGCGGATACCAAATCCGAGTTTTGACGAAAACCGAAAACAAAATGCTGAAAACGGATAATCCACAAGACGCAATGAACAACAAAACCGAACAACCGACGTTTTATGGCACAAAAACCGATCTAAAAAATGGCAGTTGGAAAATATAGAATGCCGGAATTTGGAACCGGAACCGGAACCGGAACCGGAATACTCGGAATACCCAGAATACCCGGAATAACCGAAAAATAATAAATTAAAAAATAATAATAATAAAAGTAAATTAATAAATAAATAAGAATATTGATAGTTAAAAATTGATGGTAAGTTCACATCTTAATTAGATAATTTAATACGAAAATTTTTTCTAAAGTTCCCACAAAAAAACATTTACCAGCACTGTTCATGGAGATGCACGTAATAGAATTAAGAACAAGTCTGCGTCAGGCCAGTAGCCCATACAGCCTAAGCGACGAAATATTTGTACTCTCCCTCCCCCCTAGATGGGATGCTAGTCCATCATATGGTTACTCCCCTATAATGAGATGCATTTATGCAAATGAGTGAACATGCGCGTTGTTGGAGTGTTAGCGAGTGTGCCAGAGAGTGTTCCACGTGCTGGATCAGTAGTTGAGTTATCCTGTAATTCAAGTCTTAATCATCGCAATAAATTCATTTAGCAACCCACTCAGAGTCATTACGTGGTACCAGGAGTGAAACTATGGCACTTTATCCCACATGCACACATTCTTCTGTCAGCTGCTGCTCCATCCCAATATGTCATTTTGATAGAGTCACGTGACATCCACCAGGCAAAAGGTTTGATTGAAGATATGTTTTTTATGGAGAGAATATCTTTAAAGTATGGCATTTGTACTTGATGAACTGTTCACAGAACAAGGAGGCCTTGGTAAGACTCTCTAGTTGAGGAAAGCTTGCTCCTGTATAGAGAATGTCACGTGAGTAACAGCCTCGATTTTAACATTTGTCCACCTTTGTTTCATTTTCGCTGTTTTGACCTATTACTGTCACGCCAACACCATCCTTGTCAGTCATGTTACAGGTGACATTAAACGGTATCAGTCCTCCTTCACCATCAGAATCTATGAAATAAGGGCCGGTTTTAACTGTTGGGTCGAGCGTCTTTACTTCGCTGCAAGACTTGGCTAGCATCACAAAGAGAGGATTTCGGTTAGACTGTAGCCAGTCAAGTTTCGTCAGCAGTCGAACCCGTGTTTCCCTAATACCGTTGGAAACCAATTATTTTCCAGGCTTCTTTAAAGCAATCATTTCATGAATAGCCCATTTCCGAACTACCCTTCGCCTCTCTTTTAAAATGAGGCCTGGTGCTCAACCATTCTTGTGAAAATGAGTTTAATTTGCATGTGAATGAAAACTTATAATCATATGAAAGGATGAGCACCAGGACTCGTTTTGAAAATGAGGCCAAGGTAATTCGGAAATGGGCTATTGCAGCTTATAAGCGAAGTCGTTTCTTTACATGCATATCATTGATGCTTCAAATATTATTTGTTTTATTTAAATTAAGCTATAAACCGCAATAAAAATGTCTTTTCCCACACCGATGTAATTAAGCGTTTCTTTTCGTGTAAAACTTATCGTGTGTTCGGTAACAGAGAAATTAATGTGACAATACCTTTAAACCATCTTATTGAAGGAAATCCAATGGGGCAGATGCAGCGAAAACCTTTCCTTGTGAATCCAACTTGACAGGTACTACCATCATAGCATGGATTGTTACGACAGGGATTCTACAAAGAATTAAATTTTATGATTTATTAGTCAAACATCTACAAAGAACTACATATCTAAGTTCACACGGCAATCAAGTGGACAATCAGACATGGTTTGATGATACTCTGCTTTAAAGATTTAATGAATGTAACCGAAATTACAATTCATCGACCCAACGTTTCGACACATACATATATACATACATACATACATACACACATACATACATACATACATACATACATACATACATACATAGGTTAGTTGACCCCCCCCCCCCATGGGGGCTTTTCAGGGCCAATTCCCACCCATCCCAGTCCAGGGAGGACATCCACGACACAGTAACCTCGTGCGGGGGAAATTAACGTCTCATACCCCCTAACCCTGCAGGAGACGGTGCCTACGGTTTATTCGTCCTTATCCAAGAAGACTAGAATATTTATCCATTTCTTGATTATAGAAAGGTAGCAATTTCTTCTCATTTATTTTTAGACCATGGGGCTTGAACCCTCGACCTACCGCACAACACAATCCGGCGCTCTAACCAATTAAGCTAACACTCCTGTCTAGCGCCTTCATCAGGGGTGACCCGTGATCGTTGCAACAAGAGGCCCTTCTATGTGCTCACTAATCAGCTGCCCTTTTTTTCTGACGAGGTGTAAACAGCCGTCAGGTAGTAAGCCGCCATCATCACGATTTAAAGGAACGTGGGCGGAGTTGATATGCCAAACTTCCAAACAAAGGTGCTGGTGGTAGTGGTGAGCGGCGATTACTGGTGATAATTTTAGAATTATCCCATCCAATTGTAGGACTAGCTAGGCAGACGTATACTCCAACAAAGCTGAATTTTTCTTTTTTACAAAAGAAGACCGCTTTCTGATGCTCTTTCAAACGTGTACCAAACTGACGTTTTGTTTGTCCGATATGCTCGTGATAACAGTCATTGCACGGAATAGAATAAATAGCATCGGTTCGTTGTTCCTTCGTAACGGGATCCTTTGGTTTGGAAACAATATGCCCCAAAGTCTGAAAGGTTTTTGAGCGACTTTAATGGTGTTCAGGCTATTAAAAATTCTCTTGATGGGTTCCCTGACACCCTGGATGTAAGGAATAACAGCAAATCCAGTCGCTGGTTCCTTTTCCTCAGGAGTGTCACTAGTCGTAGCTGGTTTCTGGCAGTTACGGAGATATGTTTAGGTATAGTCATTTGCCTTTAAGACATCGGAAACATTATTTCTCTCCTCGACCTTGAAATCAAGTGAAGACAGTAGACAGTCAGCCCTCCTGAATAAAGTAGTCGCCGGTGTAGAGGAGAGCATTTCTCAACTTAGCGACGACCATGAGCATTCGGTACGAGCAGAGGTAAGCAGCGTACTTAGGTGAGCTAAACCTCCTCCCAAAAACATTAAAAAGGATGTTTTAAATGCGCTGATAACTCTTAAAAAGGATCCGGACAGGCTCGTATTATCTGCTGCGAGTGACAAGGGTAATTGGGTTGTACGTGTGCAGAGCGAAAAAGGGGAAAGTAGAGAAGTGTTTGTCGTGAACCGACGCACACCGACAAATATCTCTCTTTTGACTCTCACCACCCTATTTGCCGTTAAAATTCCGTAGCTAGAACTTTACCCAGGAGTGTCGAAACGTTCCGTCGACGAATTGTAATTTCGGTTACCGTGATTCATTAAATCTTTAAACCAGAGTATCATGAAACCTTTTATCTTGTTCTCGTTGGCTGTAGAGATTAGTCTGGTTCTGCTTTAAAAAACCCAGTCGGAAAGTGCCCTATAAATGACTTCGCTCAATTCAAGGAAAATATTGTCTCCACTTGACAGAAAATTTCGGGGCTAAGTATACCTTCCAGGTCCTCCTCCCTTTTTCCTGGGAAATTTCTCTTGATTTTTACTTTTTCCTTCACATTTTCTTCTATGTACACAGCTAGAAAACGGTGATCGTAATAAGCAACAGGTTTACCTTAAGAGCCAGATAGTAGGCGGTCTCCAAGTTTTCCAGGAAGGTTACGTCAGCTGTGGCATTATTTAACTCACATTAGTATTTTCCGCCTTGCGAAGGTCTCACATTGATAGAGAGACAGTTAGGCTCCATACAACACATTACACGACAGCTTCCTTCATTAGCTACCTCCTCATTCCAGATCACGTGCCCCTTGATTGCTTTATTTACAATCGGCTCCTCGAACGAGACAATGCGGCATTCGTCACCTGTCGAGCACAAGTGAAAGTTTTCAAGTTCTTTATTTAGCATCATGATACATTTCAAGCTGAATTTCCCTCTCTATTGAAGCTATGATAATTATTAGGAACAATTCTTTATCTAATTTATTTAAGAAAAGTTTTTCCACGGACTTTATTTCTGATCACGAGAAAGTTCATTGGCAAAGACCTTCCTCCTTTTCGTCTTGGATTATAAATATTTTGAATGTTTCCCGGATTAACGCCTTGTTTTATCATTTAATCCTATCTTCTATTTAGTTTATTTCCTTATCATGCAGCCCGAGTGTGACCAGGGGCGACTGGAAGACACGCTGCTGAAATACATCGCCTATGTTTCAACGTAATTTTCCAAAGCTTTGCAACATTTTCATCACATTTGGCTTTCCTCAGTATCTTGGATGAAGACATATTGTTATAATGTATAGTATCATTACCGACTGCAGCCAGAGCTTTGAAAAAATGACTATGAACTCTAAGGAGGGGGGCATTGGGGTCTATTAGAAGCCGCAAAACAGTAGGAAAAAAATCATTCGAAACCGCAGGGCCGCAGAACTGCAGGGCCGCAGAACCGCAGGGCCGCTGAACCGCAGGGCCGCAGAACCGCAGGACCGCAGAACCGCAGGGCCGCAGAACTGCAGGGCCGCAGAACCGCAGGGCCGTAGAACCGCAGGGCCGCAGAACCGCAGGGCCACAGAACCGCAGGGCCGCAGAACCGCAGGGCCGGAAATTCTTAAGAAGCCGAAAGCCACATGCAAAATCGTCAAAACCGATAAATTTTCGCATCCCAGTGATCCGATACAGTATTGACAAGTGGATCATGGCTGTTCGAGATCAGTGGAGGCGCATTCTCGAAGAGAAACCGGAACCCAAATAGAAAAACTGAAAACCGCATCGAATGTCAAATCCGAAAACCCGTCAGTATTTTTGAGGAAAACCGAAAACCAAACGCTAAAACCAAAAGAATCTGCAAACTTCAATGAACACTGAAACCGAAAAACCAAAGGTTTTTTGGTACAAAAACCGAAAAACTGAACTAAAAAATAGCTAAAACAGCAAAACCGAAAACCCCCTCTTCTGTAAGGTAGCTTGCATTGCAGGCAATTGTGGCGCTTCATTTCAAGCAGATAACTTGAAAGGAGTCGCTTGAATGTTTTGCAAAACTCTCATCTGCTTGCCTACTGCATAATTCATCCAAGCTTTGAAAATAAGTCTTTTGATCAATTTGCCGCATACGTTAGGTCTTACTGTGATGTGCTTTCCTTCTGGGCTTTCTTAGACAAGAATAATTGTGAAGTTTAATGTAAATGGTAAAGATAATAAGGGAAAAGATTCATGAATAACTCTTTAACTGCATTTGAATCGTAAGACTTCTCCACGGTGGCTAACATCGTACATGATTGTCAGGTATTTAGTAACTAATTATGAATCGATCTTAGAGGTAACAGTAGGTAACTGACATTTCCATGTTGGATGGTCTTGATAACATTTTTTCTCAGTGTTTAATTTGACGTTAGGGTATTTGAAATTTGTCTTAGTACTCGTTTCGATGTGACAAAAACATGGTGACAATTAGTTTTACAATTTACAATTACAATTACAATTTATCACTTATAGAGCGCTATTTACAATGACAGATCAACAGCGCTTTACAATCAATCCTAACCCGCCCATCCCACCCGAGGGGAGGACATCCATCACACAGTAATCTCGTGCGTGGGCAATTAACGTCTCCTACCCCTAACCCTGTAGGAGACGGGACCTCCATTTATTCGTCCCTATCCGAGAAGACCAGAATATCTAACCATTTCTTGATCTTATAGAAAGGTAGCATATTCTTCTCAATTATTTTAAGACCTTGAGGGTTGGTCCGGCCGGGGCCGGACCAACACTCAAGGTTTTCTAATTTACCAGCTCACGGCAGCCGATCTCACGTGTAACCTTGCGAGAGAAGAGTAAATACATTTCTAACACGAAGAACTCAGACAATATAACCAAGTACAGACCTACTTTACTACTTGTAAAACTTAACACATCCTGTAACGATATATAGAAATAAGACACTCCAAATTGTTCTAGATTTACACTCACCAGTGCAAGCAAAAACTGTTGCCAGCCTGATTCCTTTCAAAAGAGAAAGGATAAAACAGAAATTTGTCGCTCCATTCTTAAAATAGGCCTAAAGTCTCATTCTTGTGGACATTCTCGTCGACGCTGTTAAACCAGTATGCAAAACATATAGAAGGAGTTAAATTAGAGCAGGTGCTGAATACACACTCGTGTTAAAGACGAAATTCTAATTAAAACACCTTAGAGGCAAACAATGTTCTCTACTTTCAGTGAAAGTCAACTAGAAGGTTTATCTATCTTTATTACTCATAGAGCTATATAAACTTATTAAAGCCGCTAGCGAACGAGGCTTTTAAGAAATGTATTAATAAGCTCGTTTACCGAAATTAGTGCTAACCCCATATGTGCTCAAATTATGAGTAGCTTAGGCAGTCACTAAAATTGTCTCCTTGTATGACATGTAGTGACAGTGTCAAGTTAAAGAGTACATAGCAGTTTTCTGTGGAATTTCTAATCATCAGAATAAGTATGATTGGTGACTGAGCAAACAACGCCATCGAAGGCAGCGAGAACACTGACGACGCATGAAACAATTGGCTGCGCAGAAGGTCTGCAAGCAAATTATAAAACTCTTTACATCTGCTATCATTCCACTCCAAACAATAATCTTAAAACGACTAATTTTTTGTGGTCATATTTGGTATCATGCTAGTTAGAAAACAAAGCGATATGATAGCAACGGTTGACACTTTGATAAAAAAATCATATTTGTC
Organism: Stylophora pistillata; assembly: GCF_964205215.1. Taxonomy (NCBI): domain Eukaryota; kingdom Metazoa; phylum Cnidaria; class Anthozoa; order Scleractinia; family Pocilloporidae; genus Stylophora; species Stylophora pistillata. The sequence continues at coordinate 25,966,903 of NC_142522.1, forward strand.
CTAGATCGATATTTCAATCGGCTTTGCTATCAAATTTGTTACTCCAGAAAACGGCCAGAGAATTTACAACGATTTCAAATGCGCCTGCCGGGATTTTGTTTTGATTATTGAGTAATTAATAAGAATGCTGTTCCTAAACAACAGTATCCATGCACCATGTTGCTGTTACAACACTCGTGATGCCGCCAGCGTCGCACATTGCGTTTAATTCATATTGTTATTACCCGCTGCTCCTGAGAAAGGTTTGATCATTTCCAGACCTGTGAAGGAAAGATACACACCTTCCAACATCCAAGTCTCAGTTTTTTTTTAAATAAGAAAGATTATTTTGGATTACGATAGAAATTAAAATGTGCATACTTCAACAATTAAAATCAGCCTGTGATTTTCTTCACTCGGATATTGCGCAAACCGAAATTAAAGATTCAATAGAGCCACGCGAATACTTTCTAAAATACGCCACACATGTTCAATAGACAAAAATAGATTCCGACGGAAAACGTGGTTTTTCGATGGAATAGGCAAATTTCTATTCGTAACACCTTCCAACGGAAATAAGATCACTGAAAGTCATAAAACTCAAAATATTAAATTGGGTTGATAAAGAAGGTAAACTTTTTCCCGTCTTATCTTGATCGAGACCGAAAATCTCATTATAATGTCTAAATGAGATTCATGATCAAAGGAATAACTAAAATAAAATGTGTTTCTCGTGTAAGTAGAATGTAAACACCGATATACAGGAAACAAATAGATGTAAAAAGCCCTCCAACCCTTCACACTCTATATATGCACATTCCCTATGCCGTTCTCTATAAATGTCCTAAGCTACTGACTAGAAGAATTTGTTTAACAATAGAGAACTTCTTTAGTTGGTGGCCTTTTCCTTGATTCTCTTGACTTTATTGTTTGATTCAACGGTGATAATGTGAGGAGAAATTAGATGTTAGTCACTCTTAGGGATCATAGGGAGTAATAACCTTCAGAGTCTTCAGAAATGGGTATCAAAGCTTGGTTACCCAGTTGCTCCCAAGAAATGAGTCAACCGTCTCAGATGGTTTATTATATAGTCATTGTGAGTTACCACGTCCGGAGAGTTTGCTATTTAATCAAGGTAAAAGCCAAGGTAACCCTCCCGACCCAATGAGAAACTCAGAGTTCTGTTGGTTTTACTCACATTCAATACAAATATCAGTCATTACATTATCAATGTTGCAGTCAGTTTAAACGATGACACCATGTTATAGCTATACGAACCTAACAAGCTGTCTCGCAGGTCAACATCATAGTTAATTTAGAACAGTAACCTTCAGTGGTGGGTATTACGGCTTGGCTACCCTGTGGCTCCCAAGATCTGCGTCAGTTGTCTAAAATGATAACTATAGTTTTCTTTGTGAGTTATCATGTCATGAAAGTTTGGCATTTAATGAAGGTAATAGCACCCCCCGCCCTCCTCAAAGCGACACTGAAAGTTTGATTGGTAAACATTTTACTCAACTTTTACAAGTGTCAGCAATTACATTATCAATACTGCAGTCAGTGTAAACGGTACTGGCAAGCTGCCTAGCAAGGCAACATTTTAGCGTAGTCAAGAACTCTTTAAAACGTTGCCAAATTGCGTGTCGTCCTCCGCAATAAATTTAACTTTAATCTACGGTTGTTAAAGTACCAATACCAATAGTCTAGTGCACTAGATCTACAAACTGTAATAAGAGCAACTGCTAGAAATTTTTCGAAAAACCAACAGCACTGCGTATTTACATACTGGAAGAAATATGTTCAATAGCACTAACTAGGAGTTGAGTTTTAGTTGTGAGGTGGAGCACGCACAAAAAAACACTGCACTTCTACCACATTTGAAGCCGGTTATTAACAAATTATCAAGATATGTTCAGTTACACTCGTAGACGAGTTAATAAGTCAATTATTACCCTTAACAAATAACAAGCATCAACGGTTAGATCGCAGCGTAGTTAGTCTAAATAGAATTAATCGCAATTACATTGGCACTTTTACATTGGCACTCGAAGTTAACAATCTCTTGACAGTTTAGCGATACATCTCTCGTATTTATATTGACTATACAGGCTACCATTCAAACCAGCTTGCGGTAGAATTGGGCCAGCCTGGTTAGATATTGCCGATAAATAAATAGATTACAAAGAACTGAAAAGGGTAATGTATGTTGTTTTTTTCATCATCAAATTATCGTTGTGAGACTCCTCATGAAGTTTTGCCACACGAAATTAGTAAAAAAGAATCGTTAAATAAACCTTTCAAAAGCATCACTAACAATGCCTCGCAATTTTTATCTTAATTAAGTTTTCCACTGGATCCGACTGTTAGTATTGGCTAAAGATTCTGTTATTTCATACAATCAGGCGAGTCCATAACACTTAAACTTTCCCAAGGTGTGGTAACCCTTCTCATCATTTCCGTGTTTGTCAATATCTGTATCCCCAAACCTCAGCTGCTTAACTGGCAGATGTTTCTTGTTAGTAAGAAAACCACTATCTTCACGCCATACATTGTCATTCACATGACAGTTACAGGAGTAGTCTGGAGTTTTGGCACATGTGTTGTTCATTCCGCATGCGCACTTGTCACTTTCAGGTGCTGCACCACTCCAGTAGGTCATTTCCAGAGAATCACGCGAAACCCAAAAGCCATCTTCCAATGTAGAACCAAGGCACTCGTACTTAATGAACTGCTCGCAAAACTGGGAAACGTTGATGAGACTCACCAGTTGAACTATGTTCGCGTCTTTGTAAAATATATTTCGCGAGTAGGATCCCGGCTGTGCGTAATTGTCCACCAATGTCCTGTTTTCGCTGTCGTGACTTATGACAGTCACACCAACTCCGTCTTTGTCACTCATGTCACAGATGACGAGGAAAGGCAGCAATCTTCCTTCACCATCAGGATCTATCAGACAGATTCCGCTTTTCGCTTTCGGATCGAGCTTCTTTAAGTCACTGCAAGATCTTGATAGTACTGTGAAAAGAAAGAAAACCTTACGGTTTATGTACTAGTGTGTATTACAAACCTACAGACTCGCATAATTACTTGTTGTATTCGTCTTCGCATCCATCTCACGTTCAGAATTCCATTCCTTTTTCTCAGTTTCTAAGACTTCGTCGTTTATGTAGTAATGACTCTGATTTCCACCACAAATCAGAGTCGATGGGCCAGTTATTCGATAAACGTGGTTACCCTGATTCTGTCGTTCAAGCGGGTTATCACCGCGCCCAACTTATTGGTCGACATTCAGCACTACAAACGTCACAAAGGAAGATTCAGACCGCATTCCATTCACTCTCACGTTTCACCCTCACATCCACTCAGTTAAATCCATCATTCTTTAAAACTTTAAATTTATTCAAAACGATCCAGAGACAAGCACTATCTTTTCGCAGCCTCGGCTCATCTCATTCAAACGCGACAAAATTTATAAGCAATTTTTTGGTCAGAAGTTCTTTTCAGACTAATGACCAAGCAGGCACTTTTAAATGCGCTCGTGCACGATGCAAAACGTGTCCTTTCATTCACAACACTGAGAAAATATCGGGACCCAAACGATCCATTAAGATCACTGATCACTTCATGTGCACCACCGCCAATGTAATCTATTGCATAACTTGCACTTATTGCAAAGCGATATACATCGGCGAAACAGGCAGAAGACTATGTGACCGATTCCGAGAACACCTTCGCGACGTGGAGAGGAATGACAAGGACACTTCGAAACCAGTCGCTAGAAATTTTAATTTACCTAATCATTCTAAGCAACAAGTGGCAATCTGCGGTCTTTCCTTACCCTTAGGTAGCGCGGAAAGCCGTAAAACTCTTGAACAAAAGCTTATCTTTCACACCGGCAGTCTAAATCCCACAGGTATCAACGAACGCTTTTCATTCCACTAATTTATTCGTGCTTTTCTCGTTGCCACGTTCCCACCAATCACGTAGCTCCTTTTTCTGCCTTTAAAAGCACACACAACCCACAACTCCCCTATTCGCTCCGACGAAAGGCTAACGCTCGAAACGTCAGCTTTTATAATCGTAACGGTGGCCAATTTACCATTTCAACTTTGTTGATAAATTTAAATTATTTCGTTACCCACATCAACGCAGCCTCAAACAGTTTCTTTAGAAACTATCAGCCTTTATTCCTTAGGGTGAGAAGTTTCTTTTTCCATGGACGGCGGAGTGATCGATTCAGTAACTATCTCGCATTTGTAAAGAGGTGTTATCTTTTGTCTCAAAGATAAATCACGATTAAGTCACGTTATTACATCGCTCGCAGCGGCCGTGGGCAAGATGAGGCGAATCCTTTGATCTCATTGGCTGCCCGAGAGGGAAATATGGGCCCATCTTGCCTGCTCGGAATTTCCCGCATTGATCCCGCGCTAGAAAAAAAATACAACTAGAACTACGTTTCTAATTCTTGGACAATTTCGGCGATGGAAACGCAAAAGGCGGCAGAAGATAGTCAAAATAGTAGAACGGAAACGACTCTCGTGAGTTTGATGTGCTACAAACACATTCGGGTTTCATTTCCGGCTCTCGAAGTAAACAAGTCATTCTTAATTCTCAACAAAGCGAAGTCTTTTTGCAATATAGTAAATCTTTTATGAACCGAGCTTGTTCAGTCAAGATGGCTCGATATTAGCCTCGTTCTTTTTTTCCATTTTTATGGCCTCGATCGACTTCGTCTCGGTCCATAAAAATGCAGAAAAAGAACTCGGCTAATATCCAACCATCTTGACCTCAAGCTTGGTTAATAAAGCAAATATATAGCCACGCGTCAGTGACAAACGCCAGCCGATTCTATTTGACATGCTTACCATTTTCGATTTGATTTCAAGTACCTATGGAGGTTAAAACAACTTTCTTCGTGGTTTTAGCTATGAGAACTTATAGGTAGATGACTTTTTGTGTCCATCAACAAAATTTTCATCTGTTTTGAGAATATATATTGATCACGGATCAGGGACAACTAGATTTTCAAAATTACAAAATGTTACAGTACCACTGCAATTTGCTCCAGCATATCCAGGAACACATACACATCGAAACCCTTTGCTGGTGAAACCAACTTGGCAAGTTCCGTTATTGACACAAGGGCTGCTACTACAGGGATTCTGTTCAAAAGAAACAAAAACAACGCACTCATCAAATAAGGAGAGAACATCTTTCTCAATTATTTATATTCACCACACTAGAATAAATATTTACAAGGAAGCATGATAAACTACTTCGAATTACAATAATGCTAATGGCCCGGCTTATACATGTGTAAGGCTGGGTTTCCTCTCAAAAGAACAAAAACTCTTATTGATCTACAACATCGAACAGGACGTGTAGGTGTGAGGCGAGATTCAGATCAAGGGGGGAGAAAAAGCAACAAATAACAATGCGGGTCTAAAATTGTAAAGCGCTGAGCAAGTGTACCACTTTGGATTCTTCTCATTCCAAACAAAATTTTAAGTTTAAGCAAAAGATTTACCTCAATCGCCAGGTAGTAAGCATCCACTTCTTCAAAGAAGGTTAGTTCACCTTTATCAACCGTGGCGTTATTCAACTCACAGTTGTACTTTCCTCCGTCTAAAGGTTTCACATTTATGGAGACACAGTTAGGCTCCATATAACACATCGTGCGACAGCTCCCCTCACTGAGGACCTCACTACTCCTAATCACATGCCCCTTCATTGTTCTATTTGCTATCGGTTCCTCAAACAGGATGATGCGACGCTCGTCAGCTGCAAAAAAAAAAAAAAAAAAAAAAAACAACAACAAAATAAAGAACAAAAAAAAGAACAAAATTAAATAAAACTTATAACCAAGGCTATTAAACCATTTGTCGAAATGTCTGTATTAGCCGTTTTTTTTTCTTTCCTCTCAAACAATCAACAATGAACATTTGCTGGAAGTATTATTTGTAGGTTTAAAATACACCATTGTACGGTGGCCCAGAAGGCTCAACGCAAACAAAAAATATACTGCAGCAAATAAAAAATATGCTGCAGCAAAAAAAAAATATACTGCATCAAATAAAAAAAATCAAAACGCAAAGAAAAAAGTACGCAGCAAATAAAAAAATGCACCGCAAACAAAAATACTGCAGCAAATAAAATATGCAACGCAAACAAAAATAAAAAAATTGGAACTAACGCCCAGGAAGACTGGTTAATAGTTTTTAGTTTCCCACCAACACTCGTTTCATCCATTGCTTGTTCGCCTTTCCGAAACCATGTTCTGCAGCGAACTTATGACAGTACTGGTACCATGCTGCTCCTTTAAAAAATCGATGATAAGTCTATTTTCATACCCTTGATGAAAGTAATTTTCTGCCATCCTACGCTGATCGCTTTCTTCCATAACCAAAAGCGAGTTCCGCTTCATGCTTTTTTGGCGGGAAACTAAGAACTATTACCCAGTCTTCCTTGGCGTTGCGTTCCAACTTTTTTTGTTTGCGTTTTCTTTTTTTTTTTTGTTTGCGTTGCATATTTTATTTGCTGAAGTAGTTTTTGTTTGCGTTGTATTTTTTTTTTTATTTGCTGCCGTACTTTTTTTCTTTGCGTTATGATTTTTTTTTATTTGCTGCAGTATATTTTTATTTGCTGCAGTATATTTTTTATTTGCTGCAGTATATTTTTTATTTGCTACAGTATATTTTTTATTTGCTGCAGTATATTTTTTGTTTGCGTTGAGCCTTCTGGGCCACCGTACCATTGGGATGGGATTATAACTCTTAACTTTTAAACTAGAGTAAACAAACGTGTTAAAATGACGAGCCAATTAAAAAAAAATTAAAATTCGCAAAGGATTTCTCGGCGAAGACTGGAATTAAGCGAAAGAAACCATTACTTAATAAATGGTCCCGATTACAGGTACAGGCTTTCAAGCAAAGGGCACCTCAAATGACAGTTCTCCCACACCAATCCCACTCTGTCTGCAGCCTCAGATCTTCAACCTGCAATCTCAGAGTTATTGTCGTCTATTCTGCAAAAGTCATCTCTTCCGACTTATAGGTCATGCCGTTTATTTCAGAAATTTTCACACAACATTTTCGGGCATGCTTCTTTTTCTCTTCCCATCGCACCCACCACGTTAGCACTTTTTTTTTGCATATTTATATGACAAAGGGTATGCATCATCCGCAGTGAACACCTATGTTTCAGCCCTTGCCTATTTTCACAAGCTTTCTTACTTTCCTGACCCATCTAAGTGTTTCTTCATTATGGAAATGATAAAAGGATATAGGAAGGAGGGGCAACGTGTTGATTAAAGATTACCGATAACATTATCTATTCTTCATAAACCGCTATTCTTCATTTTGTTGCCCAAATTATACCAAAGTTCAGTTCCGTGCTATGTGCTCATTAGCATTTTATGCGTTCCTGCGAGTTGGTGAGATGACTGCACCCACTCAGGGAGCATGCCCCCCTATTCAATTATGTCAATTGACTCAACTTGTTGATTCTACGGGAAAGATCATGTCACTCAAACTTACTTTCACTGATTACAAACACAATTATATTAAGCCCCCTTTTTCCATTCATCAACCGCCAGCCATCTCATTGCCCAGTTGGGTTAGTTTTACTTTACTTGAAGCACAGAGGCGTCCGCCGGGTCCACTTTTCATTGCCTGTGGAAAACCCATCAATCTTAATTTATTTGTTGAACTGCTTTCGTGGGCTGTAAAATCTTGCGGTCTTGACTCGGCACGATATAAAGGTCACAGTTTTCGTATCGGTGCTGCCTTTTATGCTGCAGACAGGGGATTGTCTGATTCTCAAATTTGTACTTTTGGGCGATGGCAATCCAATGCATTTACTAAATATATCAGGATTCCTTCGTTGTTTACCTAATTTAGTTGATCAACATTAATTTAATTTGGCATTCATACATTAATTGAGGTGAAACTGACTGATTTACAGGGGTGATCGGTCACTTATCTCTCTGGTATGCAAGCACTTAACTTCATGATCTTAAATATTTAAAATGCATTGTATATGATATTAATTAACATTAGAGACTTTATTGACTGATTGACAGGGAGGATCAGTCCTATCTCGCTCTAGAGCTATATAGTCAATGTAATCACTGGAATGCGGGTAAAGATTGATTTGAGGTTGCACCACTACTATCTGGTATCTTAGTACTTTGAAGTTAGTATTTACTGTTTTTTTGTCAAAGATTTTTAAATAATTTCCGATGATTATACATGTTCTGGTTACATAATTGGGCTATTAGCTGGGGCAACAGGCTCGCGTTTGTCTCCTTGAATATCGTCGATTTAAAGTTATACTCTCGATTTTGTAAATATTATTATCGAGTGTTTTATTTGCTGATAATGCATCGCGATGTTCTAGTGTCTGTGGGCTGTTCGGAAGGGTGACAGCCCTGTCGTTATTTAATATTTGATCCCTGTTTGAGTGCATAAGATTCTTACATTGTTTCAATGTGATGGTGAATAGTAATGTTCATGGGCTGTTAGCAGGGTCCACAGTCTCATGCTTTATTCCCTCATTATTTGAGGTGTATTTGTTTTTTCTTTGCTGCATTTTCCTCGGGTGGGGCTGCAAAATGATTTCATTTGTCATTTTGCTTTGGCAATTAATTTGCTCTCACCTCCACTGGGTAGTAGTCACTGTTCTCTTTGTCAGAATTTGCATCAATTTCTTGTAATTCAATTTATTGCATCTTGATTAAAACACGGCTGCAGGTAAAGGCCTACAGCTATTTTACTCCAACTTTTGCTTGTTTCCTTTGTCTCCCTGCCCAGTAAAGGTAGCTCGGAAAATGCAGCTTAGATGTAATTTAATATTATTTAGTTAGTGGAAAACATAAATGGGATATTTGCTCGCAAATATAGTTTTTATGTTTTTTCACGGCTGCTGCACTTCCTGTTTCTCTTTTAGAGGTTACGTAATACATTAAAACATGACATGGTCACGTGACTGTAGGCTCAAGGTACTTCATTCGACAGCATGTTATTGGCTTAGTGACCTGGCATGTAGTAAACGTCATTCTTCGCTAACCTTCTTCAAGCGTACACGTGTTTCGAACTTCCTGCCACCTCCCCATTCACCTGTCCATGTTTTCATTTCCTTTGATATCGTGTCATGGGCGATTAATTTTCCCTCACCTTCACTGTGCAGTAGTCACTGTTCTCTTTGTCAGAATTTGCAAACAATTTCTTGTAGTTCAATTTTATTGTATCTTGATTAAAACACGGCTGAAGGTAAAGGCCTACAACCATTTTACTCCAACTTTTGCTTTTTTCCTTTGTCTCCATGCCCAGTAAACGTAGCTCGGAAAATGCAGCTTAGATGTGATTTAATATTATTTAGCTAGTGGAAAACATAAACAAAATTACTAATATGGCATTGCTTCCATGGTATGTCCCTACCTGTGCAGCCTCCACAAAAGGGGAACACGATTCCGGAGAAAATGACAAAAACAGAGACGATAAATGGCGTCTCTCGGTCAAATTTATACAAAGACGCCATTTCAACCTTTTCTAAGGTTGAATCAATCACAACTGGGAAGTGCCAACGTAAATGAAAGTTTCAGCTTCCTTTCCGCACGACTAATGACAACAACTAACAGATTGGCGGACTTCGGTTATTGTTTTGGTGATGCTCCGCAAACACGTACATAGAGTTCCCATTTGTTCATTTACGAAGTAATTTCCGATTCTAGTGAAGTTTAAATTTTTGGATCATATGCCACTGGGTTATGGACAGATTTCTACACGTCCACATTTAACCGCTTTGGTATTCATCTTCTCATGATCCGAACTTGTTGATGGGTTTCAATAGGCGGATTCATGCTGACGTCATTGTTTACATTTTTGCTCATTTGCATACGGCTTTGCGTGAAGAAGGAAGCATGTTAGATACAAATTGACTCCAGGCAGCTAAAGAGCTAGAAAACCTTAGTGCATGGTGAAATTTTTAGCCCTTTGGGTGTAATATTCAAAGAGAAATAGTCCACCAAAAACTGCAACATTTCTGGGTGGCAAAAGCGCTAATGAACTCATACATTCTTTGTAAAATTTTGAGTTTTTAAACCCGTGTTGCACAAAAAGTATTCAATGCATCAGGCTCGTATTCATTGGCCGAGTTAATCGTACGTTGACCTTGCGATATTCAGAACTGATTTATTGTTAGCTCCATCAGAAACCGAATTGCTTATACTAATGAGGCAAATATTGTAAACAAGGATTCCCCTATAGGTAAATAAGAGAAGATATGCGAATTACCAATGAATTCCTAGTTAAAATTTCCTGTCGAGCACCAAGCTAAAACTTTCCTAAACGGAGTGGTTGACGAGTGGTACGGGTGCTGGAACACGATTATCACTTTTAAGACGGTTGAAAATTTTGCTTCACCGCCATAAATTTCCTTTCTAAAGGAAAACGGCCCCCCGCGATCGAAACAATCCATGTGATAATAATTTTTATTTCGTGCAAGTTCGCATCCAAAAATTTTACAAACACGTCTTTCACAAATGTCTCCAGACTGAATGTCTTGAATATTGCAGTCTCAGGTATCTTGGAAAGCGACGTTTTTCCCTTTAGCTCAGTTTGTGTTAAGGCGTCATTTACAAAGCTAGGAAAAAAACAAACTGTTTGTTGCGCAGGAAAGCTCAACTCTCCAACTGTTTTGCATCTTATCACTAGACTCTTCAACTAAATGAAAGAAGCCGGTGATAAACAAATTGTGACCATCAATTTCACTGTAACTAACTCTACACATGATGCTTTCGGAATCTATGCTTCTCTCCATAACCAGGACATATGGCACAAACACTGAAGTTTAAAATATGACCAATTTCGACAATGAATTAGTTGTATCTCAGTTGGCACAGCATCTAACCGCGAAAACGGCTCCAGGGACATTTGATATTCTTGTTTGAAAAAACAGGCAAAATTCTATTTTTTTTCTACTTTTTTATGATCTTTTTTTTTTTTTTTTTTTTTAATGAGACACGGATGACTCCTCTCGCCTTTTGAATTTGAATATGTACCTTTCTTGCGCCCCTCTTCCCGCGCATATTTCATCTCTCGCGTCTCACATTGCCTCCACTCGCCTGAAACACGCAAGACATAAAACACGACGCCTATTCTGCAGGCTTTCGCGAATTTTCACGGAAGAAACTTTAAGTCTTTCGTCACCCGATGGTCGAGCTTAAAATTAATTTACTACATATCTTTAATCACACGTCATGGCAAATGTCCGATGAAACTTTTCTAGTAGTGGATGGACATCCGTTAAAAGTGTAAATGAACTTCGGTTGATATCTATTTGGAGGAACTAAAAAAGCTACGAACTGTTGTCACAAAGTTGCTTTCAGAATAACGCAAAGAAAAGAAAACAATAGACACTTACCAGAACAATCATGGCAAGATGGAAATACAACTCCAGATAAAAAGCAGAGGAAAGAAATTGCAGTCACGATATCGAGCTCAAAGTTATATAGAGACATTCCTCCAAACAAAGATGCAAGAATCGGCCGATTATAACAGTGTGAAAAACAATTAACCAACTAAACTTCGTAAAACTACGACAGGTGTCTATCAAATAATTAATATCAAAAATTAACATCACAAACAAAACTCTGCCATTTTCGAACAACAATTGAAATCTGTGTTATTTCGTCAATCTTAAGAGTCTTTTGAAAAATGGTCTATTATTCGCTGTTTTTAGAGATGAATAAACAATCTTAGCAGGTGCAATTAAAGAGAGCCCAGAAATGAATAAACTACTAAGCTTTACAGAATAAATTTCGCGCGAGAAAAAAATAAAACAGCATCCACGACGGGAGCATTTAAATCTTTGAATCTTAAGTTTTCTATTTTCTCCTCTCGCATATTTCTTTGCTGGCTAACGCTGAGAACTTAATGAAGAACTTTGAATAGCGATCACTGCTGGGGGTCAATCTGAGTACAAACGTAGATTTTAATTTTTTCGATGTTCTGGTTTAATTCACGATTTTCAACTTTCTGAGTATTCAAAACATCAAAGACGAATACATTTTCACATTTCAATAGCTTTATTTCGTTAAAAAACAGAGAAGATATTCTCTACTGCGAGGATCGGGCATAGATAGATAGATAGATAGATAATAATCTTTAGACATGGTGCGTTCTCACAGAAGTGGTTCTCAGAACGGCCCTGTAAGCACCCACCCGACCCACCCCAGGGGAGGACATCCATCACACAGTATACTCGTGCGTGGGAAATTAACGTCTCCTACCCCTAACCCTGCAGGAGACGGGACCTCCATTTATTCGTCCCTATCCGAGAAGACTAGAATATCTAACCATTTCTTGATGTTACAGAAAGGAAGCATATTCTTCTCAGTTATTTTAAGACCTTGAGTGTTGGTCCGGCCGGGGCCCGAACCCTCGACCTCCCGCACAACAGTCCAGCGCTCTATCCATTGAGCTAACCGGGAGGCGGTTTAATGAAGCGGTGCATGAGTTAATTTGACTGATACTAATATATATATTTACTTACTTACCCTTCCCGTATATATAATGTATTATTGATACGTATGATTATTCATACTAGGAGACGTATATATTTTTAGCTGTTTATTAGTAGATAGCAGGTTCACATCAGCATTAGCTGCCATTTCCTCAACCTGCTTTACCAAATAAAGGTTGTATGTATGTATGTATGTATGTTTACGTAGAGAAGATATTAATTACCAAAATTTGCTTAAAAGGTCACTAAGAAATATTGCCAATCTTGACATGTCTTCCTTCTACAATTCTCGTCGTCTTGTAACAATGAACGGAAGTTGAATATATTAAAAAGAAAAAAAAAAGTAGATACACATGAAGCAACCATCGGAGTTGAATTTCAAATGCTAAAAATGTAAAATGAAAGTCCCTACATTTTCCATTTTCCATTCCATTTTGTTAAATTTCGCTAATTCAGTTCTCAAGTGAGTTTGAAAACTGCAGTCTTCGCTCAGGCTTTTCCGCAACAATCCCTGAGGCTTCTTGCTCGCACCTGCTCAAATTGTAGGCGGGGTGATAACTACAAATAAAACCCACGGTTTTCTTGAGGTCTCATAACAACCTTTTCACGGCAAGATTTTCGTATTTTAATTTTCTTTTTTACTTAGCTGCCCGGCTTTGAAAGTACAACGAAGAGCCTACAGATTCCAAGTTTCATGCCCACTGCCTTTCATAACACGTATGCATAAGTTATAATACCTTATTTTTCTGAAAACTGCAAGGGAGGTGTGTTCCGGCTTTTTGTACTCGAAATGTATGCTGGTATATCCCACTCACTAAAAAGCTAAAAAAAACCTTTAGGGGTGGTTTTACAGAGCACATACAGTCATGAATCTATATTATAACTACCTCTGAATTATTTTCATGACAAAAATAAAGATCTGAGTTTAAAACTTTGTGTATATTCTCTCTATAGGACTTATGCGCGATGATGTTAACACAATTTCTCACAGCGTCAAACCGAGGCTTGGTGGTGACGGCTTCGCGTGTTTTGTTGGTGTTTAGAGAAAGAATCAATTCCCCTCGTCTGTTTTTTTTTTTTTTTTCACTCTTTGTTCGAAATGCCTCAATGGTGTAATGCCTAGGGCTGTACAACCTCTTCAGACATGAAAATCAACAAGTCGTGGCATCGCTTTCCGCAGGAGAACAAAGAACTGCTTTCGAAATGGATTGCAAAAATTTAGCGAACAAACACGCCAGTTAATGAGCTCTCGAGGCTATGTGGCGACCGCTTTGAAGCCGACTGTTTCAGGAAAATCCCTGGTTCCTTGCTTGTCAACTTGAAACCAGGGTCAATTCCCACAAAGTTTTACTTTGTACAAGAAAAAACACGGAGGAAACCTCCATCCAGTGTTATAGTATGTAGTTTGAATTTTTAATATCTTAGCCGTACGTGATATGTATTTTTATGGCTGATGAATTGATCGTGTTTAAATAAAGATTACATTACATTACATCAGAGCGAAAATCGGTCGAACGAAAGCAGCCGACTTGGTACGTAAACACAGCGTCGGACGATTTGCCAGAAACATGTGATGGCTTTGAAAGTGACAGCATTGTCTGGATTAATAAGGTCCTTATCGAGAGAGCACTATTTATATAACTTTGAACTCTGAAAGGGACAGTTCTTTTCGTTTAGTTTGATCATCCAACGTAAAATACCGGTATGCCGGGGAAATAAGCTATTCACGTGTATTTACCTTTCGACCAAGGATCGCTTCGTTCCGCTAAATTTCGCTCCTTTCCTGCAGGAAAGCCATCTCTTTAACGCAGGAATAGTCAGTTGACTAGGGGTGTTCACTCTTGAGGAAGCTCCGTCGATATCATCTTCAGAAAGAGTGTTTTTTAGGCGAATTTCCTACAGCCATGTCCGATGTGACACATGTTTTTCTCTGATATTCCCGCGAAGCCATCACATGTTTCTGGTAGAACGTCTGACGCTGTGTTTACGTACCAAGTCGGCTGCTTTCATTCGACCGATTTTCGCTCTGATGGAGGTTTCCTCGGTGTTTTTTTTTTTTTCTTGCACAAAGCAAAACTTCGTGGGAATAGACCCTGGTTTCAAGTTGAAAACCTTTCCGCATGAATGATGAGGCTGGTCCTCAGAGGATTAAGCGCCTGGCCCTTGGTAAAGCAGCTCAGTATCTCTGAGACTCTGGGATGCTCTTCAGCAAGATTAAGCCAAATTCAGTTGGAATGAATCAACTAAAGCACTCTTGCACCATGTACTTCAACCTTATTTCTCTATTCTTCCTAGATGCTGTTAACTTAACAGTTTGGACAATCGGCTATACCATACCCTACCATGCAGAATTGCTCTACAGACAGTACAAGGTTGGTTATGGTATTATTTCTTTGCAGGCAAAGAACTTAATGAAGAGCGGTGTGATGTAGGACCTAACTTTAACCAATAGGTCTCGCTCAACAAGCAATGTAGGTAAGTGGTGGCAGCTAATGTGCACTAATTATGTCAGGGCATTTTATTTGCCTGAACATCAGCCTGTGCCGTCTACCTACACATCCCACTTCGAGTCTCGACTTCCACCTCACTGCAACGATACCCTTAACTTCTGTGACTGTGGACGATCACGAGATGAAGTTTCCCTTTGTACATTTTGTGAGGAGTCTAAAGATATTGTAAGGTGTGCCCAAGAAATAAAATTAGATGAAAACCTTATAGCTATCTTTAAGCCAATCAGGTGTGAAACATGTGAAATGAGATTCCCAGATGTGGTCCTCCTTGAGTCTCATCGAAAGGCTGCACACTCATCAAGAGAACAACTGGCTAGGCCATCTAGTAAGATTAACCCTCAAATGATGAATGTTAAGGAACTGAAAGAAGAACTACGAGTAAGAGGAGCATCGTTAACTGGGGATAAAGCTCATCTTATTAGAAGATTGGAAGGGCTTCTTGCAGCAGAAGTTAGACATTCATCATTCCATAAATGTCCCTTTTTATTACAAAAAAAAATGAGGGGACTTCAAGGAGAAAATCACAAAGCCTAGTTCTAAATCATTGATATTATTGTTTTCATTATAATGAATATTTTGTCATTGATCCAAATTTTATAAAAATAGTGTATGCATCTATGTGATAATTCTAACATAGGAACTTAAAGTGAATTGATGAGTTCCGGGAAAAATTAAAGCTGGATCTGTCAATCTCAACATAACTGCTGTAATTAAGTATCAAATTTGGAAAAAATGTGTTTCATAAGATCATGATTTTGCAGCTCTAGTCTTAATATGATATTTATGTACGTACTTTCTTGAAAGTGTCAAGAGTGACACGAGTCACAGGGCCCCAAACGTTACCTTTGTGAACAAAAAAAGGAATATTATTAATTCAAGGCACTTGACAAAAAAGTCATTTCCTGGTGTTGCTGATGATGAGTGCATTAAACAAATAATCCAATACAAAATATTGAAAAGATACTGAACATTACCCACCCCTCAACACAATACAAAACCAACAGTGTTTTCTAAAGCATCAAGAACAGCCTGATTTTGCTCTCCTGACAGTGTTACTTCATGCCACTCTAGTTATTTAAACCCTCTAAGTCTCAATATCCACATGCAAATTCTCCTCACTGATATCCATACATTTCCTTAAAGGAGAAACTGAGTGAAATTGGTGAAATATCAAAGCATTTTCCCTAAGGGGAGTTTTTTAATTCCCTTAACCTTTTCTCTTGATATTGTACTGACAATTTTGATAAGATGCTGACAATTTTCTAGTATCTATCAGCATCATTAGGTTTTTTTTCTTTCTTTTTGTTAAGAACATTTGAATAGATATTTGAACTTACAAGCCTAATGAATTAGTGATATAAACCAGTGATAAATACATGTTGTGGTTCAATTTTGTCCTTCCTTTCAATTTTATCTTCCTTTCGTCCAAAACTCGTTACCATACATTACCATACCACAAGGCAAAGTAAAATTAAGATTGAACCAAAGAACCAAAACAATAATATTACTTCACAAGCGAAATAAACAAGATTTGTTTGTAGAAAGAAATGTAGTCCTATTCAATGTTCATAAGTTTTTGTTTTTGATTATCAATAGCAAAATCCTCCTCATTGTACCTTTGAATAAAAGCAGAAAGGGTCAAACGATTTGTTGACATAATTATTGTAGCGTAGTGTAATGGGAGTATTCTTTGTAACAACCACAGAAGATCGCCCGGCATAGTGATATTTCCCGTCCGTTTGCTTTCTGAATTTCCTCTTGTGTAAATAGTTTTGCCCAGAGAATCGAGAAGGACAAAATATTTTACTGGCGGAGGCCTGCTTTGTAATCAAAATTTCCATTTTCTTTCCTTTCCCTGATAAATCAACTTCACAGCCATATCCTCGAGCAAGGGTCATGATGTGTCTGAATACCATCCAAGGGATAAAAAGAGTTGTTGGATTGATGAGCCCTGTTGCCTTTGAGTGAGTTTGCTTGTGCTTCAAGCTTTCCCCTAATTCCCACTAATATGAATCGACGAGGGTCCAGAAAGTTCGAGTTTATTTCCACACACCTCGTGAAGAGAATCCATCTACCCCATTCCATAGTTTGGCTTGCTTGTTTTTAGCCTTTCTCACGACTTTATCCATACTTTTTCCAAGGAAGACTTCATTTCTACCGTACTGGTGTTCCAAAATAGGTCTTCTCGCTCCGATCTATCGTTTTTAGCTCTTAAATCTAAATGCACAAGCTCCCTTTGGTCCGCCATCTTTTTCACGTAGGTTTTTTAAGACAGGTACTGGGGAAAACCGCTGTCAATAGATGAGCCCGCGCAAACGGGAGAAAACTCCTTGGTTACCGACCATTGTGATTTTTTACTTACAAAGTTCCGAGCGGAAACAAAATAACATAACAAACGATAGTTTTGACGGTTACTGTGACATCTTGGAATCATTTAGTAATGAAAAGAGCATGTTCTTTTGTTAATAACTAAGTTCGAAAAAGCCAACCTTCATTTTGTTCTAATTTGGACATATCAACAAAGTTGAAGTGGTAAATTGGCCACTGTAACGATTATAAAAGCTAACGTTTCGAGCGTTAGCCATTCGTCGGAGCGAATAGAGGAGTAATGGGTTGTGTGTGCTTTCAAAGGCAGAGAATGGAGCTACGTTATTGGTGGGAACATGGCAACGAGAAAAACAAGAATAAATTAGTGGAATGAAAAGCGTCCGTTGATCCCTGTTGGATTTAGACTGCCGGTTTGAAAGATGAGCTTTTGTTCAAGAGTTTTACGGCTTTCCGTAAAATTCTTCATTTTGTTCGTTTTTTCTGTTCATTATTTTCTTATGAAAATAGTTTACATACACAGTAGGTTGAAATATGTCACTGCCCAGTCAAAATATCGACTGATGTAACATATTTTGCCGCAAATCTAGACTAAGAGTAGTCCCGCCTTCTTACGTCGCATCCCGTCGGGTCGCGTCGCGTCGCGTGAGTCAAAAAAGACCTTAAGATCCGACGACGGCGAGTGTCTACGACAGCGGCCGTGAGATTGATTTGTGAAGAGTTAGGACGTCCAATACACGCAAACATTTGTCACTATTTGTACTGATATGGAAGGCGGTTCAACCAGCAAGGGACGAAGTGAAAAAAAAAAAAAATGGAGGACAAAGGTCAGGCATAGAAAAAAAAAAAATGGCACAAATCGATACAAGGCGAACACAATTTAACAAATGGTAAACACCACAGCGTACACTATTGAGATGTGGATGCACGCGGGAGGTTGCTAAGCACAAAAGAAGCGTAAGAGTCGCTCGAGGTGATAGCCGAGAGCTACTCTAGCTTCTTGAGTTGACGAATCAGAGCGCGCGCTTTACTTTGCTTATGTTTTAAAATGCATTTCAACGATCGACTCTTAAGTCCATTAATATTGCTAAGCGAAATGAGGGTCTATTGATGAGATTTTTTGTGAGCTACTTGCGAGCTGCCTTCGGTAACCTCTATAGAAAAAGACTGTCGCACTACACCTGAGTGTAGTAGGAAGCCCTATCACTATCAGTCAACAAGTTAAATTTTCAGTCAATTAAATTGACATGACTTTGATAATTACGTTCAATTTATGCATCCTTGTTATGAAATTTCTTTGTTTACCCAAAGGCTATTTAGACTCTTAAGACTCATAAAATAGAAAGGTTTCTAGAATGAATGACGGTTGACAATTAATTACCAAGGTGAAGGTGAATAGACTTAGTTAGTTCACTAGCCATAAATTGAAGAATTTTTTAGCGAGTAGATGATAAAGAAAACAGAGGTTACTCAAATTAAAGAGAGAGGCTTCTCCGAAACATTTTATTCAAGTAGTGGTAAAGATAACTTAAAAGGCTTCCAAGCAAACTTTGAAACATTTTTTTTCACAACTATCTGTTATAATCTGATAACTGTCAATTGGAGAGGAAAGGAGAGGAATAAAAGCGCATGCACACCTTTAGATGAACAGCAGTATTTGTGTGGCAAACGCACACGAGTTAAATGACTATAGCGACGATCTTCTCTTAAAAAAAAAACACTGAGAGATTTTACAGAAAGTTTTACTCATTTCCAGCGACTATAAATTGTGAAGATTCACCTCTGTTTAGTTTGAAATGCCACGGAAAGACAAATTGTAAGTGATCGTGTTTTGGAGTAAGAGTCTGCTTGTTTGTTTTCCGCAATGGCATATGCAAATCTTGTCTTTCTTCCACTGAAAAACTGAAGTGAAATGAGGCGCTTTTTCGACTTCTTAGAAAGGAAAATATGTTCGAAACAATCAAACTCACCCCCGATCACCATGTAAAATAACACTGACACGGTTAAAATCTTTTTCACCTTTCACCAAATCTGCAATAAAATTGCAATATATTATATGACGTATATGAGAACGATCCTTCGCAGTAAAGCACTATTTGAGCAATAGTGAAAATCAGACCTGAAAAAAATTTCAGGCCTGTACGGGACTCGAACCACTGACCTCTGCGATACTAGTGCAGCGCTCTACCAATTGAGCTAACAAGCCAACTGGGAGCAGGCCATCAAATTAATTCGATATAAACCCGTAGATGATAAATCAAACAACAACAAACATATGAAACATATGTGTGAACTGCGGTTATGAGACGTATATGAGAACGATCCTTCGCAGTAAAGCACTATTTGAGCAATAGTGAAAATCAGACCTGAAAAAAATTTCAGGCCTGTACGGGACTCGAACCACTGACCTCTGCGATACTAGTGAAGCTATATGATACTATATGAAGCTGATAATCCTCAAAATCATCATATACAGGCAATGTTATTTCTCTCAAGCCATGACCGACTAAATAGGTTATCACATCCACAGTTTTTGAATTCCTTGTTACTAGCCGAATTAGTCACCAGCGCAAGTAAAAATCGATGCTAATCTGATTCCGAGCAAAATACTAAGGATAGTAGGGAAAGTTCTCGCTCCACCCTTGAAATAATCTGATGAGCTCATTTTCACGCAGACCACTTGGCTGCACCAGTAAAACAGTTCAAAACACTGCACCTCCCAACTAGTTTATATGTGTTAATGATCACTCTCGACAGAACGAACTTAGAGTGCAGCAGGTGAAGACTTGTTTATTGAGTGGAAATGCTTCATAACTAGCTCTAGTAACGACTGGCTGAAAATCAATATAAAGTACGTACCTAATTTCGATCTAAGTCATAGAGATTAGGGGATGTATCCTTTGATGTAGTTTCAAAACACACTGATCCCCTAATATTCATGAGAAATTCAAATTTTCAGAGTCAAACCTGCCAAGTCAATAAACCTTCCGCGTCTTTATTACCTTTCAATCTACGCATCATTGTTACGAAATTTCTTTGTTTACCTAAAGGCTTTTCAGACTCTTTAGACTCATTAAGAAGAGAAGTGTTTAAAAAAAGGAATACAAACGTCAAAGTTAAACCAAAACAGTGCCACCTACGCACCACAGTGCTACCCACGAACAGGCCTAGCTAATTGACAGAATTTTGAAGAAAAAAATAATCAAAAAGTTCCTCGCGGCTTAGTAATTACTTTCACTACCAGAATATTCAACTTCCTCTTAACCTTCAACTCGTCTTAATAAATTGTTTTCGAATCTTTTTGTCTGTTATAAAATTTTATATATAAAATGGCGAAAAGAGACAGTTTTGCTTCAGTTAAGTGCTAGTATTTGGAAAAGGAATCTTCATCCAATATATACGGTCACAGTCTCTTGCATCTTCGCTACGCAGTTTCTTTCATTGTCCCACAGATTATGGTACCTGTGGTCAAGCACTGCGAAAAGCTTATGGATAAAAAACCGCGTCAATCAACTTTCACTTGGTAACTACGAAAGCGGTAGACGTTAGTATTTCACAGCCAAGGTGGTACTATTGAAACATCTAAATTGGACAAAACTGACTGACTACTGAGAGGGCTAATGAGTTAGGTTAAGTAAAATATGTATGGTGCCGGCTGGCGGCCTTTGTTTTGGGCTCTCGCATTACTTGCTTTCAGATACGTAAATACTGTGTCTAACGACACAAAATGTGGATTTAAATAAGTCTAAACTACTTTGGGTTTAGCCGGACTAGATTTTTTGGTTCAATTCAGCCAAAATACGCTATTTTGCTCGCGATGTCGATGTCTTCGAGCGCTAAAGCTTCAAGCGGCCCGAAACTCAGTTAAGAGCCCAATTACGCAATGGTGCAAACATGGAATGGTGGTGGCTACGCTGTCAGAATATGGCTACATAAAAGAATTATCCGTTGATATGGATGTCCAAGTTACACCTAGACCGATAAGCGCAACTCCTGAACTACAGAATAACCTACAGAGTAGTTTAGGGGGTCATCCTGGCCATTCCGTAGAGGCCTGGGTCCGAGTCACTCTGATTAATTAGTTATTCATATGGCGTAGGTGCACGAGGAGTTTAGGGTTAGGGTTCAGGGGTAGGGTTTAGGGTTTAGAAAATTAGTATTCATTATGCATAGGGGTTTTGCATCTCATTAAAAAAAAAAAAAAACACAAAGGGAACAAAAGAATCCAAGATGGCGAAGAGATTAAGTCAAACACACTGTTTTTTGCATACGTAATATTTATTGTGAAGGTGTAGTCTGATCGTCTGGGTGAGTGTAGTCCTGAGAAGGACTGTTGTCGGTGGCAGTGACTGACGTTTCGACAACCTGTGCAGAAGTCATCATCAGAGACAAGTGGATGATTGTTGTCAACAAGTGGATGATTGTTGCCTGTTGACAACAGACAACAATGTAATATTTATTGTCACACAACACAGAGAAAAGAGAATGGACCCTATATTACGCGTTTGGGTATCGCTAGTTAGACATACTAATCTAACCGACTAGGACTGTGAGCAGAAGTTGTATTTATAAGAGTCCCAAAAGATTATTTGTCACACAACACGTTGTCATACAAGGTCTTTGAAGCGAAGAACTTGAAAATAAGTGACATAGACCAAAAATGAAGGCATCAGTTGACAGCATAACCGATGGTATGTATTTTTTTCTCCCACTTCTTGGTCGTAGGTTTCAATTTCCTCGATGTAGGTAGTCACTTGTTTGCGCATGACGCCGAGATCATGTTTATCGGTTTTTTTTCTTTGACTATGACTAATAATTCGTCTAATATGGCTCTCGCCCATTGAGGGTTTTTTTCCATGTCTTTGCCCAAGTGTGTTAAAAAAAGAGTTCTTTAGACGACGCCAAAAAAACGGTTATCGCACCAAATTAGTGACATGACAAAGTCAGGGGGAGGAGGAATCTTACGAGCATTATAACGCACTCCTCAATCTGTAAGAGATTTATGATGGTAAGACACAGGGATTGACAAGCTGTCAAAGTGTTCGCGTAGATATAAACCTTGTCGCTATAAACTCTTGGTCAGTATTATAATGTCTGACTCTTACGATTTCTCTTGTGATTGCGGTCAATGCGAATGGTGTGTACTAAAAGAAGAAGAAATAGAGAGAGAAGTGTTTTGGCAGGACAATTTAAAAAGAATAAGAGCACTCTAGAAACCAAAGTGAATAGACGAAATATGAGTGTTTATTACGAATGATACACAGTATCACGCAACTACCCATACTGGTTCTAGGACCATTGAGTATCCACACTTGAAAATTAGCAGGAAATGTATGAGAGATGTAGGAAGGAAAAACAAAATAAAAGCGTTGAATAAATCCTGGTTTAGGCTTAAATTGCGTAGGTTATAGGAGCGTATTTTTTTCATAATTTGAAAAAATAAAGGTCATCTGAGATGGTGTAAAACAAAAATAATGAAACCTAAGATGGCGTTTAATCCTCCCTTAGGGAAAATGATTTCAAGATAAAATGAATATTAAAAAAACGTTCATTTTAGAATAAAAGGAAAAGAATTGTGGTGACCAGGATTCGAACCTGGGTTATTGCAATCACTCACACGACCACACCCCTAACTCTCACCCTAAGCCCAATTCCCTAATTAAAATCAAAATAAAAACCCTAACAGTCAAACATCAGAGTGAGACAAACAAGGAAAACAATAAAACGAGAGATGGCGATTCATACTTCCAATGGTGAAAGGGATTTCAAGATGTCATTAGCATTCGTATCGTGTAAAAAAAAAAAAAATCAGAATAAAAGAGGTTTGTTTCCGCCTAAACCCTATGATGGGATGTGAATAATTCATCCTACTCCAATAAAATGAAAATAGTTGGGATGGTGATCACTCCGTTCATGAGTGTTCAAAATTCTCTGAAAATGAACAGTGGTCCTTTCAAGGTAAAAACATGCGATAGCTTTTTTCTCAATAAAAATATTTACTTTAGTTCAAATCTTAATTAAAAATAAACTATAACGTGTGAGTGTGATCACCAGCAGTGACGCGGAAAGTGTTTGACTTTAAATTCTATACAAAATTGCGCAAGTGAGGAAAAAAATAACAACGATGCATCGACGCAATTCAATGACAGTGATTCGAAGAGTAATAATTAAATCTCCCGTTTCATACATTAAAAAATTGTCAGAAAAAAATCGAACGAAAAAAGTATTCAAAAACGCAGCACCATGCTCATAATAAAAGTGGTAAAAGAGAGGCAACATAGCAAGTACATATAAACAAGCAAGTTTTACACAAATCCTCGACATCTATATGTGATAAAGCGATTGGAAGAATTACAAGGAGCATAATCCAAAGACGACTTTAGCTCATATGATATGGACTTGCTTTACACGTTACGAAACATGACTAAAACGTGGAAACATTGCATGTAGGCAGCCTCATAAACCCCGCAAAAAGTGAACTCGGAAAAGTCAGCAAAGAAATTCTCGACAGCAACAACTCAAAGATCAGAAAAACAACGAAACTCAACCATTGGAAAAACACATCAGATGTAATGAATTGGTTCACCGACATACCCAGCAAGCAATAGCATTCGTTTGCCTCGTTCGACTTCGACAGCTTCTACCCATCCATCACAAAACCTCTTCTCTATAAAGCAATTTCTTTTGCCAAGAATTAAACCACAATCAGCGACAAAGACATCGAAATAATCATGCACTGCCGAAAATCGCTTTATTCGACAACGAGACCATCTGGACCAAAAAAAAACCAAAGCAGCCTGTTCGACTTCACTGACTTCACTATGGGAAGCTTCGACGGAGCGGATGTTTGCGAGCTTATCGGGTTTTCCTCCTGAACAGCCTCGGCGAAAAATACGGCAAGAACAACGTAGGACTCTACAGGGACGACGTTCTGGTGCTTCTAAGAAACACAAGCGGACCACAATCTGAACGCCGGGACCAGAAAGGACCTCACACGTGAATTCAAGAAACAAGACCTGAACATCTCCATAAGCACAAACCTCAAAATCTGCAACTTCCTTGACGTCACCCTAAACCTCGCGGACAGAAGCCACTATCCATACAGAAAGCCCAACAACGAAACCCTTTACATCTACACCAATTCCAACCACCCGCCAATAATAATAAAACACATACCTGCAGCAATCGGCCGACGAATCTCCTACATCTCCTCAAGCAAACAATTCTTCAAAAAAACCAAGCCACACTACGAAAGTGCACTCAAACAAAGCGGACACGGCGAAAAGCTAACCTACACCGAACGCAAGAAACCTGAACATCACAACCGCAAGAGCAGACAAAGAAACATAACTTGGTTTAATCCGCCTTACAGCATGAACGTGCAAACAAACATCGGCTGAGAATTCCTGAACCTCGTCAGCAAGCATTTTCCGAAAAATCACCGGTACAACAAGATTTTATAACAACAACAGCATAAAAGTTAGCTATAGCTGCACTGACATGCTGCAAACCATAATTAAGAAACACAACAGGAAAATCCTTGAGATAAGCAAGACACCCCCCACAGAAAACAACTGTAACGGCAGGAAAAAAAAACCACTGCCCTCTGAAAAACAACTGCCTCACTTCAAGCGTCGTCTACAACGCCAACGTAACAACTGAAAATGACACAACCGGAAAGAATTACATTGGACTAACGGAAGTAACCTTTAAACAACGCTACACGCAGCACAAACTTTCTTTACGAAAGAGAAACTATTCAAGCAGCACGGAACTATCAAAGTATATCTGGACACTCAAAGACAGCAACACCAACTTCACAATCAACTGGAGTATTATAGCGACCGCCCCGGCCTACAACAACAAAAAGAAGCGGCACCACTTGTGCCTCACAGAGAAACTTTATAAATTGACTTTATGGCACGGTATGTTTTCCATCGATAATAAACCGTCTGACGATCGCAGCGCAAGCTGCGTGAAACTCAGAGTAATGGTGAAACGATCTTCCTCTCATTAATTTATAGCCGCTATTGAAACGCTCTGCAACCCGCATCGAGCACTCTTTCACAGCCACGACCTCTCCTAGTCTGTTTATATATATATATATATATAACAAGTCGTTAGTGGAACTCTCAGGCCAACAAAGGTGCCCCGCGCCAGGAGGATCAATAGGGATTCGCAGTCCAAACCACGCAGCAAACACGAACGTAGAAAGTTTAAAAGTTGCGAGGATGGACAACTTCTGACGTCAAAAATATAAAAAAATTTGATAAAAAATGTTTCGGTCCGAGACCTTCTTCCGGTTGTTTACAACTTTTGAAATAAAAAAAAGAGCATTAAATAAGATCGAAGTGCTAATGATAACGTAATTACAGATAACGACTAATGAACTGGTGCTAATAAAAAGATAAAAAAAAACCTGATTACAAAGAAAGCAATGGAGAAAGTGAAAGAAACAAACCCTAAGAAGTAGGAGATAAGAATACTAAGTACACATATGGTGCACGATCCTCACAGTAGATAGCGCTATTTAAGCAATAGCGAAAATCAGACCTGAAAACAATCAGGCCTGTATGGGATTCAAACTACTGACCTCTGCGATACTAGTGCAGCGCTCTACCAATTGAGCTAACAAGCCAACTGGGAGCAGGCCGTTAAGTTGATTCGTAATAAACCCGTGAAAGTGATAAATTTCTGATATATTACTTTCTGATTTATCACTTTCACGGGTTTATTACGAATCAACTTAACGGCCTGCTCCCAGTTGGCTTGTTAGCTCAATTGGTAGAGCGCTGCACTAGTATCGCAGAGGTCAGTGGTTCGAATCCCGTACAGGCCTGATTTTTTTCAGGTCTGATTTACGCTATTGCTTAAATAGCGCTATCTACTGCGAGGATCGTGCACCATATGTATCTAATACCGCTATTCAAAATTTATGAACTTCATATATTTCATTGTATCTAATACTAAATATGTCAGAATGAATTTTCACTACAACTGTAAACCGTAACAAAATCTCATAACAAAGCCTTTGGAGCCCGAAAGGGCAAATTAGCAACAAAATTCTTGGAGGGGCCCTTAAATGATACTAATCATTGTAACATCCCTTGGCAGGGCCTCTGAGCCCAATCCACACCTAATTAAAGGGCCGAAAAAATCCAAGAAAAGGCCTTTGAACGATCAATTAGTAGCGCCTAATATAAGATGGAAAATTAATTATAGCAAATTATATTTTTCCAATGAAATTCTTTCTTTTATTCAAACTATAGGGTGCCAAAGAGAACAACTGAGCACTGCAATAAGCCTCCTTTGTGATTAAAAGCCTACCGATCTCTTAAGAGCCACTAGGGGCCTGTACCTGATCGATGCATTGGAACGAAAAATCGTCCATGGTGTGTGGGGTTTTGTTAAAGTGTATCGCTACTTCACAAGTTGCTTTGTTTGTGAGCATAGCAGATTTGTGATTTCGAAATCTAACCTTAAAGTCGGTAGTAGTAGATCCCACGTATTGCAGGCAACATTTCTTGGAAGAAGCCAAGTAAATCACATTTCCACAATCACAGGAAAGTCTAGAGTGAATGGTGTAATTTTTGCCCGTCTGAAAGCTGAGAAGTTATTTAGATTCAACAAAGAAATTCTGACAGAGATCGCATCTTTTCCTATCGCATTTAAAGCAGCCATTGTCTCTCGCTGGCAGTTTTAAAACGAGATGGTGCTAACAATTCTTTGAGATTTTTCGATCGACGAAAAGATGGTATGATAGAACTTCGAGGAAAAACTTCTTTCAATTTGCGGTTAAATTGCAGAATGAACAAATGCTTTCTGATTATGTTGCCTACGCCGGGCAAGTTAGGATTAATTGTAATAACAAATGGAAATAGTTTCTTCGTTTCTTTTCCACGAGTCCTGAGTAATTATATCTGGGGATGGCGTAGTCTTTGGAGAATTGTTTAGAAACTAATTTAGAAGGGTAACCCTGGTTAACAAGGCACTCTTTATACTCAGCTGTTCTCTCTGCAAAAAATACTTCTTCAGAGGAATTTCTTTCCATTCTTGTGGCTACTCCAAAAGGAATAGCTTTGAAAACGTGCTCAGGATGGCAGCTGGAAGGCGGAAGGTATAAATGGCTATCTGTAGGTTTGGAATAGACGTCTGTCCTGATAAATCCATCGATAAGATATAAAGTAAGATCAAGTACTTGAAGCTCACGCTCAGAAAAAACTAGCTCAAACTTAGTAGTAGGATATAGAGAATTGATGTAATCAGTAAATTTACGTAGGGCAGGAAGGCCCTGCTGCCATAGATCAAATACATCGTCTCGATATCACCACCATAAGGACGGCTTTATCGGACCAGAAAACTTAGCTTTGTGATTAATTTCGCCCATGGCTATATCGGCATAACTACAAGCATTCTTCGGACCCATAGCTGAGCCATGGATGTGAAGAAAGAAATTCTCTTTAAAAACAGAATGGTTGCTTTTCAAAGAAATTTTTACGGCTTCTAAAATACAAGTCGTGGATGGAAATTTGTTTTCTCTACTCAAAGCCTTCCTTACTGCAGTGAGGCCGAGTTTGTTATCGATGTTAGGGAACATTGAAACCACGTCCCACGAGACCATTAAGGTGGCAGTTGGAAATGGACCGCTTGTGTTAAGATGTTCTATTTTGTTAAGCAGGTCGGTAGTGTCTTTAATAAACGATGGTAATTTTCAAGCAAGTGGTTGTAAATAAAATTCAGTAAAGGCCGATTAGTTTTCAATTGCCGTGCCACAACGAGATGTAATAAGTCTGAGTGGGTTACCCGTTTTGTGTGTTTTGACGTTTCCAAATGCAACTCCTGGTCTCGCTTCTTTATTTAACACCCATTTGGCTACTTCGGGAGAAATTTCACCTTTTCCTAGCCATTTGGAGCACCAACTCTCTACTAATGCCAAATGTTTAGAGGTTGGGTCTGATTGCAAAGGTTCATGATGCAACTGATTGTTAAGCTGACCAAACATTTTTTCCTCGTACTCCCTTTCATCAATTAAAACAAATCGGGATCCTTTGTCCTGTATACGAATCAAAACATTGGAATTTTTAAGTTTTTTAAGCGCAGCCCGTTCTTTTTTAGAAAGGTTATCTCTAGCTTGCCAAATGTTCTCAGGATTGATAAGATCACGCCGTACATTAGCTAAAAATAGTTCAAGTTCAGGGTACCTTGACGTTGGAGGTTTCCATTTCCTATCCTTTGGTATGCGGAGTAGGTGGCTAGGATTTTTCAGGTTGTCATCAGGATTAATATCAATGAAGAAAGCTGCTGTTCGTAGTCGAGCTTCAAATACTTCTAAGTCATCGTACACGCTCTGCCAACTGATGTCCTTAGGTGTTGGGCAAAACGATGGTCTTTTCCTCAGCCCCTAGTGGCTTTGAAGAGATCGATAGGCTTTTAATCACAAATGAGGCTTATTGTGGTGCTCAGTTGTTCTCTTTGGCACCCCATGGTTTAAATAAAAGAAAGGAATTTTATTTGGAAATAGAATTTGCCATAATTAATTTTCCATCTTATATTAGGCGCTACTAACTGATCGTTCAAAGGCCCTATTCTTGGATTTTGTCGGCCCTTTAATTAGATGTGGATTGGGCTCAGAGGCCCTGCCAAGGGATCTTATTATCATTAGTATCATTTAAGGTCCCCCCCAGGGATTTTGTTGCTAATTTGCCCTTTCGGGCCCCAAAGGCCTTGTTTTGAGATTTTGTTACCGTTTACAGTTGTAGTTAAGAGTGGGCCTCCCCTTTTTTGGCTTGCCGCATTGCTTCTTTGCAATTGGTTACGCCATTCATTTTAACATATTTAGTATTCTTATCTCTTAGTTTTTAGGGTTTGTTTCTTGTATTTTGTCCATTGCTTTCTTTATAATTAGGTTTTTTATTATCTTTTTATTAGCACCAGTTCATTAGTCATTATCAGTACTTACGTAATCATTAGCACTTCGATCTTATTTAATGCTCTTTTATTTATTTCAAAAGTTGTAAATAACTGAAGAAGGTCTCGGACCGAAACATTTTTTATTAAAATTTCAAATTTTTCACGTCAGAAGTTGTCCATCATCTACATTAATACATATGTGTATATATATATATATATATATATATATATATATATATATATAACTAACTGCAGACAGTACTGTTTCGGCCTTCTGGGCCTCATCAGTGCAGTGCTAACGCTAGGATGGGGGAGAACCGAGACGGTCACCCCAAACGACCCAACCTTTGTGGTATCGTCTAAGCTATGCCAGAGTGCTCAAACTAGAGTAAACCAGCGAGCATGCGCAATTGCAACGGCAATGACTCATCCTAGATAGAGTGCTCAATTTGGACATGAAAGCAAAGCTTTGTATGCCAAAGAGCTATATATATTTACATATATATATTTGTATATATATATATATACAAAAAGTTAAAATGATAGGAAACAATTAAGAAGACGAGGATTGCTTCTATTGGTTTCGCAAGTAGAACTTGTTTTTATGGCGGCACTTGGAAATTAGTTCTGATCGTTTGTTTAATGAAGTGGATTTGTCCGCGGTGATAATGAGGAATTTTTCGGCAAGGCAGAGGTTGCATGTTCTTGAATTTCCTTTGTAAGATGCGGCTTTGTGGATTGTCGACCAATGAATGAAATAGGGAGTGTTGGTGCCCTTAAGTTCCCAAATGTATTTGGACACCCCGGTGCTGTTAGCGTAGGCTTTCTTTCAGAATGAGAGGGAATGCTGCGTGTATCTTTGTTAAAAGAATTTTCTGTTAGGCCGATGTAGTTTTTGCACGTTTGGTCTTTGTTTGTGGTGAGTTTAGCCTTGTAAATTAAGGAGGAAGCGAGGCACTTGTTCTGTAAGGGACAGGCTTTTTTTTACTCTGCAGTTGCACTTGCGGTCTTGACTGGTCGAGGGGGGGTTCAGGATTTTCTGCTTGTGCCTCCTTATAATAGAATCCATGTTGTCCATACAACTGTAGCCGACTTTGGTGGTGTTTTAGTTAAAGATTTTGTTGTATTTGTGAGAGGTGGGGAAGTGCTTCTCAACAATTGTAAGGAAAGTTTTCCCGACGTTAGTTTAGACGTTTTTGCTGAAGGGGGGGTTGAACCAGATTATCTGTCTTCTTCTTTTTTTTTTTTTGAGCCATCACGGGAACTAGGGGGTGAAGGTGTGGATGGCTTGAAGTAGGAGAGATGGGTGTTATATCCTCTTGATTTCAGGGCGTCTTCGTATGTGGGCTTGGCTTTGTTGAATACATCTTCGTTGCAGGAGAGGTCACAGATACCCCGGCTAATAGACTGTGGAAGGCGCTTAATGATGGAAGGGGGATGGTTGGATTTAGCACGGACGTAGAGGGGATTGTTGTTGGGTTTTCTGTAAGGGCAGTATGTTCCTTTCGTTAGGTTTAGTGAGACGTCGAGGAGGTTGACTGTTTTTAAGTTGGTGTTTATGGCGATTAAAAGGCCGTATTGTTTGAAATGGGCTGATGTTGTTTTCCTAAAGCGGTCCGCCTCCGGGCCTGATGCGTTCTTTAGTAAGGCTAGGCCGTCGTCTCTGTAGAAGCCGATGTTAGTGTTACCTGTTTTTTTGCTGAGGGTGTCGAGGATGAAAAGGCCGACGAGTTCGCATATTTCGGCACCATCGTAGCTCCCCATTGTGACGTCGAACATGTTGTCATTGTTTTCTTTTTCCAGGCGGTGGGGTGGATGAAAAGGAGGGACTTACAGCAGTGCATGATGATGTTGATGTCTTGATCGGTGATCGTGGTGAAGGTTTAGGCGTAGTTGATGGCATCCAGGAGGAGGGTTTCCGTGATCGAGGGGTAAAAGATGTCGATATCGAAGACAGTGAACGAGTGCCTGTGTTTGTCGCGGATGCTGTCGAACCATTTAATGATGTCCATAGAGTTTTTCCACTGGTTCAAGGAAGTTTGCAAACTTCGGCAGTATACGCTTACATATATATTCACTGCACTGATGAGGCCCAGAAGGCCGAAACAGTACTGTCTATATATATATATATATATATATATATATATATATATATATATATAACTGCAGACAGTACTGTTTCGGCCTCCTGGGCCTCATCAGTGCAGTGCTAATGCTAGGATGGAGGAGAACCAATATGGTCACCCCAAACAATCCAACCTTTGTGGTATCGTCTAAGTCATGCCAGAGTGCTCAAACTAGAGTACACTAGCGAGCATGCGCAATTGCAGAGCAATGACTCATCCTAGTTAGAGTGCTCAATTTGGACATGAAAGCAAAGCTTTGTCTGCCAAAGAGCTATATCTAACTGCAGACAGTACTGTTTCGGCCTTCTGGGCCTCATCAGTGCAGTTTTTTTTTTTATGTTTAAGGTGGACGGCCGGGCCCCCGATGAAGGGCGTGTGCAATGCCCGCCGACCAACAGGACTAATCCCACCCATGGCTTGCGTGCAATGCCTTAGGGTTAGGGTCCACCAGAAACGAGGGTCACCAGACGCCAAACTCGCTGGGGAATCGAACCCCACCTCACAGAAACAAAAATTGGGTACACAGAACTAAAACGCACAAGGACAAACAGACCAGTGCAGTACACCAACAAAGGAGACCAGCACATGGACAACAAAACAAATACTCACGAAAGGCTACTGTGCAGTGCACCAACAAAGGATACCCAGCACAAGCAGCGGACAGACACACTTACAAAGTAGACAGAACGAACGATACTAGCCCAGTGCAGTGCACCAACGAAGGAGACCCAGCACATGGGTTACGAAACAAATACTAACAATTAGGCTACTGTGCAGTACACCAAAGAAGGAGACCCAGCACAAGCAGCACAAAGACACGCTCACTCAAGCAAAAGATCACACGTCACTCAAACAAAAGAAGAACGAGGCTACTGTGCAGTACACCAATAAAGGAGACCCAGCACGAGCAGCACCGAGACACACTCACTCGAGCAAAAAAGGAAACTAAATAACTACGGGGAGCGGGACTAAATGGAAAAGACAAGGGAGTCGTTTACCACTGAAGCTATGATGCCACGGGCGCCCCACTGACGATGGAAGACGCGACGACGCCTGTCAGACCTGCACCGCCTGAAGGAAATTGGTAAATAAAACTTCAGGCGGGCCTTGATAGAAGCAATCACCGCCACAGCGCCAGGACGAACGTTACGGAAACGGAAATCGTTCCTACTCCGCCAAATACAAAACTTAGAAACATTGAGCAGATAGACAAAGACACGCGGGACAGAAACCAGTTCACTAGAGTTGAAACCAAAAAGGACGTGACGTAAAGAGATGGCAGGACACATAGGAGAGAAGGAAAACAGCAAGGACTGGACCCAGGCGAGAACACTCTGAGCAAGTGGACAGTAGAAGAACAAATGCTTGAGTGACTCGACCGTGGGTCCACAAAAACACGAGAGAGGAACAGATAAACCAAAAGAGGAGAGACGCCGGGCGGTGTACAGGACGCCGTGCGCAATCTTCCAATTTAGGTCGATGACACGACGGTCAAGATAAAAGAAGGATAGGGCACGCCACGTGGCAGGCCAGTCAAGGTTGGGATAGATGAATAGAAACTTAAGGACACAATAAGGCTGGACCATGTTCTCAGAGAGAAGATATAGGTAGCAAGACTTGGTAGACATAGTAAGAACGGGAGAACAAACAAGAGGGCATGAAGAGCCGTAGACTAAAGAGTTTTTTGACGTGGCGAACGCTCCGTCGAGCTTACGCCAGGCCAAAACCAGAGCTTGATAGAAGGGCGGCAAGACCCTGAAGTCGAAACTAAAAGGACGAGAAAACACAACAAGAGGAGAGACACCAAACAAAGAGTTAAACCAAAAGGACATGAGAGCGACCCAACTGGATGGGGAGGAGACGAATCTCCTCACCCATTGACCAAGGAGGGCCCTCACCTTGGACTGAATATTAACCACAGAAAAACCACCAAAAAGGGGAGATTGAACCACGGCCGAACGGGAGACGAGCTCAACCTTGCCAGACCAGAAAAACGAGAAAACAAGACGGGAAAGCTTCGCCTCCACCCAGGCCGGCATGTGGATAAGAGAGGCCACATACCAAACCCGGGAGAGGGCGAGAGCGTTAATGACTAGGGCCTTGCCATGAAAAGAGAGAACACGAGAACGCCAAGACTTGAGAACACGGTCCACCGCATTAATGCGAGGACGCCAGTTGTCTTCATCAAGGTTACCGGGGCCGACAAACACCCCCAGCACCTTGAGCTTAGCAGGAGACCAGTCAAAAGGAACCGGGGGGTCCGTACGACCCCGCCAACCACCCAACCAGAGACCCTTGGACTTAGAAAGGTTGATCTTAGATCCAGAAGCTAGTTCAAAAAGCTTGTAAGTCTCAAGGGCAGCCAGAATGCCAGAATCAGTGGTAAGGATTAAAGATGTATCGTCCGCGTACTGCGAGATGGGAGACAGTACGGGACACCCAGGGAGAGACAGACCCTTGATACGGGGGTCTGCACGGATACTGCACGCAAGAACCTCAGACACAAGAACATATAGGAGGGGAGAAAGAGGGCACCCCTGCCGGACACCACGAGAAAGGCTAAAGAAAGGAGTCAGGAACCCATTCACATTGACCGCGCTTTGAACATGAGTATAGAACAAGTCGACCCACGCGACAAAGGAAGGGCCAAAGCCCATGGTGACAAGAGTGGACCGCATGAAGCCCCAATCCACACGGTCAAAAGCCTTCTCTTGATCGAGGGACAGGATGGCGACAGGGGTGCCAGAAGACTCAGTATAGCTGACAACGTCTCTAAGCAGAGCAACATTTTCTCCGATAAAACGGCCGGGGACTCCGCATGTTTGATCTCGGCTGACAACGAGGTGTATTACCCGGAGGAGACGCCCAGCTACGGCACGAGAAGCAAGTTTATAATCCACGTTTAGAAGAGATATGGGCCGCCAATTTTTGGGGTCAAGGCGGTCCCCCTTCTTGAAAGACAGAGTGATGATACCTCTGCGCTGAGAGAGGGAGAGAAAACCAGAGGAAGAGCATTCATTAAGAACAGAAACAAGATCAGAGCCAACCACGTCCCAGAAACGGAGATAGAATTCCATAGGCAGGCCGTCTAAACCAGGTGCCTTGTTACGAGCCATGCCCTTGAGAGCGACGAGGACCTCTGATGATGTAAGAGGGCCCTCACAACTGTTGGCCTGATCTTGAGAGAGAACAGAAGACAAATTTTCAAGAAGAGAAGATTGAACATGAGGGTCAGTAGGTGAGGCTGTATAAAGACTAGAATAGAAGGAACCAAGAGACCCACAGAGATCGGCAGAAGACGAGACGATAGAGCCATCAGGCTCTCTCAGCGCAGAGATATGACGGTCAGCGGAACGTTTTTTCTCGAGACGAAGAAAATACTGCGAGGAAGACTCACCCTCCTCAACCCATCGGACTCTCGCACGCACCTGAGCCCCCCTTGCAGCATGGGAATCAAGCCGGGCAAGCTCAGAACAAGCAGACCGCCAAGGGTCAATGCAGGAAGTAATTCCAGAATCAACTTTGGCCTGAAGATGCTGGACAAGACGTACCAGGGCATCTCTGGATGAAGATGTTGTGCGGGCTTTATTTGCACAAAAGCGGATAGTAAGCCCCTTGATTTTACTTTTCCCACGATCCCACCACTTAGCTAGAGAAGGAAAGCGGGGGATGGCAAGGCGCCAAGCAGACCATTCATCACGGACTAGTTGCCGATAGTCCGGATCGTCGAGGATGGAAGTATTCAGCTTCCAGTAGCCTGGGCCAGGTGGAACGGCATCGGGAACAGACAGAGATAAACACAAACCGCGATGGTCCGAGAACGGACACACATACACGGAACAAGACGACACTGATGGGACCCACGCAAATGGGACCCCAAAAAGGTCAATACGCGACGCTAAACTGCCATTCCACCTGGTCCAGGTGAACCCAGGAGTAGTGGGGTGGAGATAACGCCAGATGTCAATGACGCAGGACGCCTCAAAAAGATGGTTTAGTGTGGGAGAACTATCTCCAGACAAGGAGGCGGGGTCTGGGCCACGCCTATCTCGAGCCCTATCAAATACAGCATTGAAATCTCCAGCAAGGACCGTAGGGATGGAAGGGTCGATCCTTGAATGAAGGCCATCGAAAAACAGGTCTCGTGCAGGGTTGCAATTAGGAGCATAGACACAGACAACTCGGAAAATTTTATCATGAAACGAGAATTCACATTGTAAGAAACGACCATCAGCAGACCAAGACTTTAGAAGGGAGATAGAGGGACGATAGAGAACAACACACCCACAAGAGTGAATAGAACCCGGGGCTAGCACAGACAAGAAACCAGACGAGGAAAACCACGATGAACATTCAGTTAAGGAAACACAATGAGTCTCCTGAAGGCAGATAACATCCACCTTCACCGGGAGAGAGCGCAACCATTGCACGAGACCATCACGCTTCGACCGGTCCCTGATGCCATTGACATTCAAAGTAAGGAGAGACAAAGCCATGAGGAAGAGATGGATGACCCTCATGAAAGCCAGGGCTGGGGCTGGGGCTGGGGTTTCCCCTTCCTACTGGGAAGATTGGGGACAGCCCTCGTACGCTTAGAGACCGTACTCGCCAACTGAGTATGAGAAGGAACCATGACACGTTTCTTAGAGCGTTTCCTGGAGACAACTTCAAAACCGTCCGATGACATGCTCCTCGTGAGAGGAGAGGAGAATTCAGAAATATCAGGAGACTCTGAGCCCTGAACAGGGGTAGAGTCCTGAGAGGAGAATTCGGTGATATCATCATCGACATTAGTGACACTTTGGCCAACACTAGTATTAGTGGTACTTTGACCAGACTTAACTATTTTACTGGTACTTTGACCAAACTTAACTAATTTACTGGTACTTTGACCAGACTTAACTATTTCACTGGTACTTTGACCAGACTTAACTAAAGAACTGGTACTTTGACCAGACTTAACATTATCAATAAATAATTCACCGGTACTTTGACTGGAATTAACTAAAGTACTGGTACTTTGACCAGACCTAACATTATCAATAACTATAGGACTGGTACTTTGACCAGACATAACACTATCATTAACTAAAGGACCGGTACTTTGACCGGACTCACTATTATTAACTAAACTGGTGTTTTGACCAGCGATACTATTATTAGGAACACTATTTATTTCTGAGGCCTCAGATTGTTTAGGAACGTTATTTAGATTACTGATTTCATTATTACTGGCTTCGCCAGGAGTAGAGATAACCATTTCTTCAGACGGAAGATCAACAGATTCGTTGGGTGGACAAGGAACGTTACCCGGCAGATTTGCCACATCTCCAGAAGAAATGGGCGGGAAATCAGCGGCCGGGGGAACAACATAGGGCGTAGAGCCCCAGACATTTCCGGTACGGCGGGAAGGGCAGTTACGGGCGAGATGACCAGCTTCCCCACATTCCCTGCATTTTCCATTGAAGGGACAGTCAGCAGCTTTATGACCCATGGTTTTGCAGATAGAGCAGAATGGCTTGATACCACGATACCAAATGCGCACAGGGTAACCGTCAATGGTGATTTGTGCGGGGATAGGTTTCTCCATGGACATGGTCAGAATTCGCGATCCAGTAAGAAGATGTGGACGCCCCATGAAAGCCTGACGTTTGCAGAAGAAAACTTTGCCAAAGGTCTTGAAGTCCTTGCACAGGATCTCGTCATCCCCTTCAGCGGGGTAGTGATGGATATAGACAAGCGTGTGTGGACGATCGGAATTGGTGACACTACATTCCACACCATCGAGATTTATAAAACCGGACTCAACAAGACTCGCCATATCGTCAGGATCTTTGAAAGTGAGGCGAATAAGGCCTCCCGGAACGAACTGAACCGCAGATAGTCTATTAAGGTCAATTTCCTTTTCTAACATTTTAAGAACAGCTGGTCTAGGGTGGACCGTAACTGCCGCCGTAGCATGGACAACACAAGTTCTAGCACATATTAACATTTTGAAAAGGAATAGGAAGAGAGAAAAAAAACAAAAAGGAAAGAAAGGAGAGAAAAAAGACTACAACAATTGCCAAAAAAGGCAAAAAACCCACCAAGTTCAGCAAAGCTGAAACCTGGATGGGTTCCCAACAAAGTTCGGACCCACCGAAAAAAACCAAAAACGAGATGGGTGACCGAAAACAACAAGACAAAAAAGACTGGCGTTCCACTCCCGGCAGGTACTTAGCACAGTCGAATAAATTTGAAAAATGAGAGAATACTTACAAATCCTTTGCCCACGATGAGGTCTCGGACCAACACTTTCCCTTGCGAAGATGAAATCCCGCGTCAGGTAAGTAGGGCGCACACTGTTTTGACCTTTCTGGGCCTAATCAGTGCAGTTTTTTTTTTATGTTTAAGGTGGACGGCCGGGCCCCCGATGAAGGGCGTGTGCAATGCCCGCCGACCAACAGGACTAATCCCACCCATGGCTTGCGTGCAATGCCTTAGGGTTAGGGTCCACCAGAAACGAGGGTCACCAGACGCCAAACTCGCTGGGGAATCGAACCCCACCTCACAGAAACAAAAATTGGGTACACAGAACTAAAACGAACAAGGACAAACAGACCAGTGCAGTACACCAACAAAGGAGACCAGCACATGGACAACAAAACAAATACTCACGAAAGGCTACTGTGCAGTGCACCAACAAAGGATACCCAGCACAAGCAGCGGACAGACACACTTACAAAGTAGACAGAACGAACGATACTAGCCCAGTGCAGTGCACCAACGAAGGAGACCCAGCACATGGGTTACGAAACAGATACTAACAATTAGGCTACTGTGCAGTACACCAATGAAGGAGACCCAGCACAAGCAGCACAAAGACACGCTCACTCAAGCAAAAGATCACACGTCACTCAAGCAAAAGAAGAACGAGGCTACTGTGCAGTACACCAATAAAGGAGACCCAGCACGAGCCTAACCGAGACACACTCATTCGAGCAAA
The DNA here is from genome assembly GCF_964205215.1 of Stylophora pistillata. NCBI lineage: Eukaryota > Metazoa > Cnidaria > Anthozoa > Scleractinia > Pocilloporidae > Stylophora > Stylophora pistillata. Next base: position 26,005,260 of record NC_142522.1, read on the forward strand.
AAAGGAAACTAATTAACTACGGGGAGCAGGACTAAATGGAAAAGACAAGGGAGTCGTTTACCACTGAAGCTATGATGCCACGGGCGCCCCACTGACGATGGAAGACGCGACGACGCCTGTCAGACTTGCACCGCCTGAAGGAAATTGGTAAATAAAACTTCAGGCGGGCCTTGATAGAAGCAATCACCGCCACAGCGCCAGGACGAACGTTACGGAAACGGAAATCGTTCCTACTCCGCCAAATACAAAACTTAGAAACATTGAGCAGATAGACAAAGACACGCGGGACAGAAACCAGTTCACTAGAGTTGAAACCAAAGAGGACATGACGTAAAGAGATGGCGGGACACATAGGAGAGAAGGAAAACAGCAAGGACTGGACCCAGGCGAGAACACTCTGAGCAAGTGGACAGTAGAAGAACAAATGCTTGAGTGACTCGACCGTGGGTCCACAAAAACACGAGAGAGGAACAGATAAACCAAAAGAGGAGAGACGCCGGGCGGTGTACAGGACGCCGTGCGCAATCTTCCAATTTAGGTCGATGACACGACGGTCAAGATAAAAGAAGGATAGGGCACGCCACGTGGCAGGCCAGTCAAGGTTGGGATAGATGAATAGAAACTTAAGGACACAATAAGGCTGGACCATGTTCTCAGAGAGAAGATATAGGTAGCAAGACTTGGTAGACATAGTAAGAACGGGAGAACAAACAAGAGGGCATGAAGAGCCGTAGACTAAAGAGTTTTTTGACGTGGCGAAGGCCCCGTCGAGCTTACGCCAAGCCAAAACCAGAGCTTGATAGAAGGGCGGCAAGACCCTGAAGTCGAAACTAAAAGGACGAGAAAACACAACAAGAGGAGAGACACCAAACAAAGAGTTAAACCAAAAGGACATGAGAGCGACCCAACTGGATGGGGAGGAGACGAATCTCCTCACCCATTGACCAAGGAGGGCCCTCACCTTGGACTGAATATTAACCACAGAAAAACCACCAAAAAGGGGAGATTGAACCACGGCCGAACGGGAGACAAGCTCAACCTTGCCAGACCAGAAAAACGAGAAAACAAGACGGGAAAGCTTCGCCTCCACCCAGGCCGGCATGTGGATAAGAGAGGCCACATACCAAACCCGGGAGAGGGCGAGAGCGTTAATGACTAGGGCCTTGCCATGAAAAGAGAGAACACGAGAACGCCAAGACTTGAGAACACGGTCCACCGCATTAATGCGAGGACGCCAGTTGTCTTCATCAAGGTTACCGGGGCCGACAAACACCCCCAGCACCTTGAGCTTAGCAGGAGACCAGTCAAAAGGAACCGGGGGGTCCGTACGACCCCGCCAATCACCCAACCAGAGACCCTTGGACTTAGAAAGGTTGATCTTAGATCCAGAAGCTAGTTCAAAAAGCTTGTAAGTCTCAAGGGCAGCCAGAATGCCAGAATCAGTGGTAAGGATTAAAGATGTATCGTCCGCGTACTGCGAGATGGGAGACAGTACGGGACACCCAGGGAGAGACAGACCCTTGATACGGGGGTCTGCACGGATACTACACGCAAGAACCTCAGACACAAGAACATATAGGAGGGGAGAAAGAGGGCACCCCTGCCGGACACCACGAGAAAGGCTAAAGAAAGGAGTCAGGAACCCATTCACATTGACCGCGCTTTGAACATGAGTATAGAACAAGTCGACCCACGCGACAAAGGAAGGGCCAAAGCCCATGGTGACAAGAGTGGACCGCATGAAGCCCCAATCCACACGGTCAAAAGCCTTCTCTTGATCGAGGGACAGGATGGCGACAGGGGTGCCAGAAGACTCAGTATAGCTGACAACGTCTCTAAGCAGAGCAACATTTTCTCCGATAAAACGGCCAGGGACTCCGCATGTTTGATCTCGGCTGACAACGAGGTGTATTACCCGGAGGAGACGCCCAGCTATGGCACGAGAAGCAAGTTTATAATCCACGTTTAGAAGAGATATGGGCCGCCAATTTTTGGGGTCAAGGCGGTCCCCCTTCTTGAAAGACAGAGTGATGATACCTCTGCGCTGAGAGAGGGAGAGAAAACCAGAGGAAGAGCATTCATTAAGAACAGAAACAAGATCAGAGCCAACCACGTCCCAGAAACGGAGATAGAATTCCATAGGCAGGCCGTCTAAACCAGGTGCCTTGTTACGAGCCATGCCCTTGAGAGCGACGAGGACCTCTGATGATGTAAGAGGGCCCTCACAACTGTTGGCCTGATCTTGAGAGAGAACAGAAGACAAATTTTCAAGAAGAGAAGATTGAACATGAGGGTCAGTAGGTGAGGCTGTATAAAGACTAGAATAGAAGGAACCAAGAGACGCACAGAGATCGGCAGAAGACGAGACGATAGAGCCATCAGGCTCTCTCAGCGCAGAGATATGACGGTCAGCGGAACGTTTTTTCTCGAGACGAAGAAAATACTGCGAGGAAGACTCACCCTCCTCAACCCATCGGACTCTCGCACGCACCTGAGCCCCCCTCGCAGCATGGGAATCAAGCCGGGCAAGCTCAGAACAAGCAGACCGCCAAGGGTCAATGCAGGAAGTAATTCCAGAATCAACTTTGGCCTGAAGATGCTGGACAAGACGTACCAGGGCATCTCTGGATGAAGATGTTGTGCGGGCTTTATTTGCACAAAAGCGGATAGTAAGCCCCTTGATTTTACTTTTCCCACGATCCCACCACTTAGCTAGAGAAGGAAAGCGGGGGATGGCAAGGCGCCAAGCAGACCATTCATCACGGACTAGTTGCCGATAGTCCGGATCGTCGAGGATGGAAGTATTCAGCTTCCAGTAGCCTGGGCCAGGTGGAACGGCATCGGGAACAGACAGAGATAAACACAAACCGCGATGGTCCGAGAACGGACACACATACACGGAACAAGACGACACTGATGGGACCCACGCAAATGGGACCCCAAAAAGGTCAATACGCGACGCTAAACTGCCATTCCACCTGGTCCAGGTGAACCCAGGAGTAGTGGGGTGGAGATAACGCCAGATGTCAATGACGCAGGACGCCTCAAAAAGATGGTTTAGTGTGGGAGAACTATCTCCAGACAAGGAGGCGGGGTCTGGGCCACGCCTATCTCGAGCCCTATCAAATACAGCATTGAAATCTCCAGCAAGGACCGTAGGGATGGAAGGGTCGATCCTTGAATGAAGGCCATCGAAAAACAGGTCTCGTGCAGGGTTGCAATTAGGAGCATAGACACAGACAACTCGGAAAATTTTATCATGAAACGAGAATTCACATTGTAAGAAACGACCATCAGCAGACCAAGACTTTAGAAGGGAGATAGAGGGACGATAGAGAACAACACACCCACAAGAGTGAATAGAACCCGGGGCTAGCACAGACAAGAAACCAGACGAGGAAAACCACGATGAACATTCAGTTAAGGAAACACAATGAGTCTCCTGAAGGCAGATAACATCCACCTTCACCGGGAGAGAGCGCAACCATTGCACGAGACCATCACGCTTCGACCGGTCCCTGATGCCATTGACATTCAAAGTAAGGAGAGACAAAGCCATGAGGAAGAGATGGATGACCCTCATGAAAGCCAGGGCTGGGGCTGGGGCTGGGGTTTCCCCTTCCTACTGGGAAGATTGGGGACAGCCCTCGTACGCTTAGAGACCGTACTCGCCAACTGAGTATGAGAAGGAACCATGACACGTTTCTTAGAGCGTTTCCTGGAGACAACTTCAAAACCGTCCGATGACATGCTCCTCGTGAGAGGAGAGGAGAATTCAGAAATATCAGGAGACTCTGAGCCCTGAACAGGGGTAGAGTCCTGAGAGGAGAATTCGGTGATATCATCATCGACATTAGTGACACTTTGGCCAACACTAGTATTAGTGGTACTTTGACCAGACTTAACTATTTTACTGGTACTTTGACCAAACTTAACTAATTTACTGGTACTTTGACCAGACTTAACTATTTCACTGGTACTTTGACCAGACTTAACTAAAGAACTGGTACTTTGACCAGACTTAACATTATCAATAAATAATTCACCGGTACTTTGACTGGAATTAACTAAAGTACTGGTACTTTGACCAGACCTAACATTATCAATAACTATAGGACTGGTACTTTGACCAGACATAACACTATCATTAACTAAAGGACCGGTACTTTGACCGGACTCACTATTATTAACTAAACTGGTGTTTTGACCAGCGATACTATTATTAGGAACACTATTTATTTCTGAGGCCTCAGATTGTTTAGGAACGTTATTTAGATTACTGATTTCATTATTACTGGCTTCGCCAGGAGCAGAGATAACCATTTCTTCAGACGGAAGATCAACAGATTCGTTGGGTGGACAAGGAACGTTACCCGGCAGATTTGCCACATCTCCAGAAGAAATGGGCGGGAAATCAGCGGCCGGGGGAACAACATAGGGCGTAGAGCCCCAGACATTTCCGGTACGGCGGGAAGGGCAGTTACGGGCGAGATGACCAGCTTCCCCACATTCCCTGCATTTTCCATTGAAGGGACAGTCAGCAGCTTTATGACCCGTGGTTTTGCAGATAGAGCAGAATGGCTTGATACCACGATACCAAATGCGCACAGGGTAACCGTCAATGGTGATTTGTGCGGGGATAGGTTTCTCCATGGACATGGTCAGAATTCGTGATCCAGTAAGAAGATGTGGACGCCCCATGAGAGCCTGACGTTTGCAGGAGAAAACTTTGCCAAAGGTCTTGAAGTCCTCGCACAGGATCGCGTCATCCCCTTCAGCGGGGTAGTGATGGATATAGACGAGCGTGTGTGGACGATCGGAATTGGTGACACTACATTCCACACCATCGAGATTTATAAAACCGGACTCAACAAGACTCGCCATATCGTCAGGATCTTTGAAAGTGAGGCGAATAAGGCCTCCCGGAACGAACTGAACCGCAGATAGTCTATTAAGGTCGATTTCCTTTTCCAACATTTTAAGAACAGCTGGTCTAGGGTGGACCGTAACTGCCGCCGTAGCATGGACAACACAAGTTCTAGCACATATTAACATTTTGAAAAGGAATAGGAAGAGAGAAAAAAAACAAAAAGGAAAGAAAGGAGAGAAAAAGGACTACAACAATTGCCAAAAAAGGCAAAAAAGGCAAAAAACCCACCAAGTTCAGCAAAGCTGAAACCTGGATGGGTTCCCAACAAAGTTCGGACCCACCAAAAAAAATCAAAAACGAGATGGGTGACCGAAAACAACAAGACAAAAAAGACTGGCGTTCCACTCCCGGCAGGTACTTAGCACAGTCGAATAAATTTGAAAAATGAGAGAATACTTACAAATCCTTTGCCCACGATGAGGTTTCGGACCAACACTTTACCTTGCAAAGATGAAATCCCGCGTCAGGTAATTAGGGCGCACACTGTTTCGACCTATGTGGGCCTCATCAGTGCAGTTTTTTTTTTTTATGTTTAAGGTGGACGGCCGGGCCCCGATGAAGGGAGGTGCAATCCCGCCGACCTACATGTCTAATCCCAACCCATTGGCTTACGTGCAATGCCTTAGGGAAGGGGACCACCAGAAACGAGGGCCACCAGACGCCAAACTCGCTGGGGAATCGAACCCCACCTCACTTAAAAATTAACACACTCACACCCAAAAATTAAACACACCCGCTCATTACTTAACTAATTATTTTCTTTTGTTTTTCTTTTTATGACCTTAATTAATTACTTTGGGAACTTTTTTTTGAAAAATTTTATAGCAGTCTTAAAGTCCTCATCTTTCAAACCAATAAAGCGGGGATCTGAAGTCCAACGGCAAAAACGTTTTCGCTGATCAGGCGGTTTACGATAATCAACCGCAATCTCCCACAGGATTGCACGGTGGTCTGCAGAACAGGCTGCCAATTCCGGAACTTCAAGGAAAACATCAGGGCCATTGCGGATATCACTCATGGGTGAAACCACAGGACTTTTAGATGGGGTCTGTTGAGTCCTCTTAACTGAAACGGGAACAGAGGAAGCGGGGCGTTTCCGGGAAACAGTGGTCCAGGGACCACTTTCACCAGCCATGTCAGAGTCAGCAGGGTTAGCAAAACCCTCGGTTGCTGATATAATATTCTCATTTCCAGTCGTTTCACAAGAGGCGAACCGGTCTTCGCTTGCATCAGAGTCTGGAGGTGAACCAACTTCATCTTCAGAGTCTTCAATAGCAGTGTCGGGGGTCTCTTCTTCGGCGGGAGTGCTCTTCACCGGAGGAACAGCCACACCGTTCTCTGTAACAGGGGCGTCAGCCTCAGCTGGAGCAGCCACGGTCACCTTACAATTCCGAGCCAAGTGCCCATCTTGATGACACCGGAAGCATTTTCCTTTGAGAGGACAATCAGCTGACTTGTGGCCAACTTTCCGGCAAGTCCCACACTGGAGGGGTTGCCCCCTATACCAAGTTTTACAACGAACACCGCGGATAGGGATAAACGGTGGAATGACATTCCTAATGACCATTTGGACGATGCGTGACCCGGTGGACACTGAAGGCCTTCCGGGCCAAACCTGATTGCGAACAGATTTGACCGTACCATATGCAGACAAAGCTGTGCTGATGGCGTCGTTTGATCCCTCAAAGGGGAACCAAGAAACTACAACAGTAGTAAGCTGGGGTGGAGGAGGAGGAGGCTTGACCACCCTACACTCTACATCACCCAACTTGATGACACCTAACTCCTCAAAAAATAACTTAGCAACATCCCCGTTCTCTGCAAATGTGACTCTGGCAACACGGCCAGGGCATGCCTGCACCGCAGCCACCCGATGATCAGACTCTCGGTCGAAAAAACCCAGCAACAGACCAACCGCTTGCGAAAAAAGTACCTCCTCAGGGAGCCCCTGACAATCGACGTCGATAGTCCTATTAAAGGACACGACCATGCTGAAGTTCGGACCCAACCCAAAGGGATGGGTGACCGAAACAGAGAAAAAGCAAAAAGAAAAGCAAGTTCGGATCGACCGAGAAATCCCAAAAAAGGGATGGGCGACCCAACAGAACCAAAGAAAAAACACTGCCAAGGAGGAAGAAAGTTGCAAGTTTTCCCTCCCGGCAGGTACTCACTTATCCAACAAAAATCCTCAGAAACCTCAAAAACAAACCAAAACAAACTCCCAACCACTAGGGAAAGGAGCGAACACTTACCAACAAGCAAAAGTCGAGTCAGTGCAGTTTTTTTTATGTTTAAGGTGGACGGCCGGGCCCCGATGAAGGGAGGTGCAATCCCGCCGACCTACATGTCTAATCCCAACCCATTGGCTTACGTGCAATGCCTTAGGTTTCGGACCAACACTTTACCTTGCAAAGATGAAATCCCGCGTCAGGTAATTAGGGCGCACACTGTTTCGACTTATGTGGGCCTCATCAGTGCAGTGCTAATGCTAGGATGGAGGAGAACCAATATGGTCACCCCAAACGATCCAACCTTTGTGGTATCGTCTAAGTCATGCCAGAGTGCTCAAACTAGAGAACACTAGCGAGCATGCGCAATTGCAGAGCAATGACTCATCCTAGTTAGAGTGCTCAATTTGGACATGAAAGCAAAGCTTTGTATGTCAAAGAGCTATATTTATATATATATATATAAAGTGTGACTTGATTTTCGTAGAACAGTGCTCAATACATAGAAGTAGAGCGAAGTATATATTGTGGGAGGAAAAAGACAAGTAAACTACAAGTTCATCCCTACAAGCCTGTTTCGTGGTCGCCCACTCATCAGGGGGGTATATATATATATATTGTTGTATATATATATACAACAAGTCGTTAGTGGAACTCTCAGGCCAACAAAGGTGCACCGCGCCCGGAGGATCAATAGTCCAAACCACGCAGCAAACACGAACGTAGAAAGTTTCAAAATTGCGAGGATGGACAACTTCTGACGTCAAAAACGTAAAAATTTTAATAAAAAATGTTTCGGTGCGAGACCTTCTTCAGTTATTTACAACTTTTGAAATAAAAACAGAGCATTAAATAAGATCGAAGTGCTAATGATTACGTAATTACAGATAACGACTAATGAACTGGTGGTAACAAAAAGATAACAAAAAACCTAATTACAAAGAAAGCAATGGACAAAATACAATAAACAAACCCTAAAAACTAAGAGATAAGAATACTAAATATGTTAAAATGAATGGCGTAACCAATTGCAAAGAAGCAATGCGGCAAGCAAAAAAAAGGGGAGGCCTACTTTTCACTACAACTGTAAACCGTTACAAAATCTTAAAACAAGGCCTTTGGAACCCGAAAGGGAAAATTAGCAACAAAATCCTTGGAGGGGCCCTTAAATGATACTAATCATTATAAGATCCCTTGACAGGGCCTCTGAGCCCAATCCACACCTAATTAAAGGGCCGACAAAATCCAAGAAAAGGGCCTTTGAACGATCAATTAGTAGCGCCTAATATAAGATGGAAAATTAATTATAGCAAATTCTATTTTTCGAATGAAATTCCTTTCTTTTATTCAAACCATGGAGTGCCAAAGAGAACAATTGAGCACTGCAATAAGCCTCTTTTGTGATTAAAAGCCTATCGATCTCTTCAGAGCCATTAGGGGCCTGTACCTGATCGATGCATTGGAACGAAAAATCGTCCAGGGTGTGTGGGGTTTTGTTAAAGTGTATCGCTACTTCACAAGTTGTTTTGTTTGTGAGCATAGCAGATTTGTGATTTCGAAATCTAACTTTAAAGTCGGTAGTAGTAGATCCCACGTATTGCAGGCGACATCTCTTGCAAGAAGCCAAGTAAATCACATTTTTACAATCACAGGAAAGTCTAGAGTGAATGGTGTAATTTTTGCCCGTCTGAGAGCTGAGAAATTATTTAGATTCAACAAAGAAATTCTGACAGAGATCGCATCTTTTCCTATCGCATGTAAAGCAGCCATTGTTATGAGGATTGGTTTGTCTCTCCCTGCCAGTTTTAAAACGAGATGGTGCTAACAATTCTTTGAGATTTTTCGATCGACGAAAAGATGGTATGATAGAACTTCGAGGAAAAAGTTCTTTGAATTTGGGGTTAAATTGCAGAATAAACAAATGCTTTCTGATTATGTTACCTACGTCGGACAAGTTAGGATTAAATGTAATAACAAATGGAAATAGTTTCTTCGTTTCTTTTCCACGAGTTCTGAGTAATTATTTATGGGGATGGCGGAGTCTTTGGAGAATTGTTTAGAAACTAATTTAAAAGGGTAACCCTGGCTAACAAGGTACTCTTTGTACTCAGCTGTTCTCTCGGAAAAAAAATACTTCTTCAGAGCAATTTCTTTTCATTCTTGTGGCTACTCCAAAAGAAATAGCTTTGAAAACGTGCTTAGGATGGCAGCTGGAAGGCGGAAGGTATAAATGGCTATCTGTAGGTTTGGAATAGACGTCTGTCCTGATAAATCCATCGATAAGATATAAAGTAAGATCAAGTACGTGAAGCTCACGCTCAGAAAAAACTAGCTCAAACTTAATAGTAGGATATAGAAAATTGATGTAATCAGTAAATTTATGTAGGGCAGGAAGGCCTTGCTGCCATAGATCAAATACATCGTCTCGATATCGCCACCATAAGGACGGCTTTATCGGACCAGAAAACTTAGCTTTGTGATTAATTTCGCCCATGGCTATATCGGCATAGCTACAAGCATTCTACGGAGCCATAGCTGTGCCATGGATATGAAGAAAGAAATTCTCTTTAAAAACAGAATGGTTGCTTTTCAAACAAACTTTTACGGCTTCTAAAATACAAGTCGTGGATGGAAATTTGTTTTCTCTACTCAAAGCCTTCCTTACTGCAGTGAGGCCGAGTTTGTTATCGATGTTAGGGAACATTGAAACCACGTCCCACCAGACCATTAAGGTGCCAGTTGGAAATGGACCGCTTGTGTTAAGATGTTCTACTTTGTTAAGCAGGTCTCTTGGTTATTGTTATTAGCCTCAGCCTTCGGCTTCGGCTGATAACACTTAACTCGACCTTGATTATTCCGGATATCACAAAAACCTCATCCAATAATTGTTTAAAAATGGTTAAAATCACAGCGTAGCTAGTCAATGCAGAGGTTTTACTCTAGCTCACGAAGTTTACAATATCTTGACAGTTCAGTGATATATTTCAGTACATGTTTCGTCACATTTATATTCTTTATACAGGCCCTCATTCAAATCATCTTGTAGCTGAACTGGGCCAGCATTGTTAAATGTTGCCGGTAAATAAATAAATGAAATAACTGAAAAGGGTAGTGCGAGTTACCTTTACTCATCATTAAATTATCGTTGTAAGATTCCTCTTGTAATATTGCCACGCGAAATAATTTGTAAAAAACTATAAATAAAACATTCATAAGAATCACTGACTGTCTTGCAATAGTTGTCATAATTTTTTATTAGACGGGACGATTTGAATTGGTTAACGATTTCGTTATTCCTTACAATCAGGCGATTCTATAACACTTAAACTTTCCCAAGGTATGGTAACCCTTCTCGTCAAATTGTTCTGGTTTGTCAAAATCTGTGTCTCTGAACCTCAACTGCTTAACTGGCAGATGTGTCTTGCTAGTGAGAACACCACTATCTTCACGCCATACATTGTCATTCATATGACAGTTACACTGCATACTGGTTTGTGCGCACGTGTTGTTCATTCCGTAAGCGCACTTGTGACTGCCACGTGCTGCACCACTCGAGTAGGTCATTACATCAGAATCACGTGAAACCCAAAAGCCATCTTTCAACGTAGAACCAAGACACTCGTACTTAAAGAACTGCTCACACTGCTGGGAAACGTTGAGGAGACTCACCAATTGAGATATGCTCGCTCCTTCAGTTATAGGATATATTTCGCGAGTAGGATCCCGGGTATGTGTAATTGTCTACCAATGTCCTGTTTTCGCTGTCGTGACTTATGACAGTCACGCCAACTCTGTCTTTGTCACTCATGTCACGGGTGACGAGGAAAGGCAGCAATCCTCCTTCACCATCAGGATCTATCAGACAGATTCCGCTTTTCGCTTTCGGATCGAGCTTCTTTAAGTCACTGCAAGATCTTGATAATACTGGCGAAGTTGCCCAAGCTGTCTGAGGAAGTTTTTAGTTAAAAAGATCAAGAAAGATATCGACACAGCCATCTGAACTCTCACAGTTCCTCTCTACACTTTGGAGTGTTGGTTAGTATCAGAAAACTGAGAAACATATCCCTGGGATGGGGGATTACGTATTATGAACTAGCAAGAGGGGCCATAGTGCACCCTGTCTCGTAGGAACAAACTTCAGCCTGAAAAAGTTTCTCTTAAAGAGCCCATTTTATCGTTGCAAACGAATATGCTTTTTCTATGGAGGGCGAAGTGATCAATTCAATAACTATCTCACAGTTCTAATGAATCATTATCTTTTGTCTCACAATTAAAACACGATTAAGTCACGTTATTACATTGCTCACAGCGCCCGTGAGCAAGATAAAGCGAATCCTGTGTTCTGATTGGCTACTCGAGCGGGCAAGATGGGCCTATCTTGCCTGCTCGGAATTGCTCGCATTGATTTCGCGCTACAAAAACATACAACTAGAACTACGTTTGTAATTCTTGGACGATTTCGGCGATGGAAACGCAAAAAGTGGCAGAGGATAGTCGAAATAGTAGAACAGAAACGACTCTCGTGAGTTTGATGTGTTACAAACACAGCTGGCTTTTATTCCCGGCTCTCGAAGTAACCAAGTCATTCTTACTCTTAATAAAGCGAACTGATCTTTTCGCAATATAATAAATCATTTATTAACCAAGCTTGTTCGGTCAAGATGGCTGGATATTAGCCTCGTTCTTTTTTTTACATTTTTATGGACCTAAACTTTGCCTTGGTCCATAAAAATGCAGAAGAACTCGGCAAACATCTAGCCATCTTGACCGCGAGCTTGGTTAATAAAGCAAATGTATAGTCACGCGTCAGTGACAAATGCAAGCTGATTCTATTTGACATGCTTATCATTTTCAGCTTGATTTCAAGTCCAAACAACTTTCTTCGTGGTTTTAGCTAGGAGGGCTTATAGGTAGACGACTTTTTGTGCCCATCAACAAAATTTTCTTCTGTTTTGAGAATATATGTTGATCACAGATCAGGCACAACTAGATTATAAAAATCACAGAGTTTTACAGTACCACAGCAGTTTGCTCCAGCATATCCAGGAACACAACCGCATCGAAACCCTTTGCTGGTGAAACCAACTTCGCAAGTTCCGTTATTGACACAAGGGCTGCTACTACAGGGATTCTGTTCAAAAGGGAAAAAAACAACGCGCTGATTAAAAAAGGAGAGAACATCTTTCTCATTTATTTATAGTCACCACACTTGAATAAAAATTTACAAGAAAGCATGATAAACCAGGTTGAATTACAATAATGCTAATGGCCAGGCTTATACATGTATAAGGTTGGGTTTCCTCCCAAAAGAACAAAAACTCTTACTAATGTACAGCATCGAACAAGAAGTGTAGGTGTGAGGCCAGATTCAGGTCAAGGTGGGGACGATGAAGCAACAAATAAAAATGCTAGTCTAAAATTTTAAAGCGCTGAGCAAGTGTTCGACTTTGAATTCTTCTCATTTTAAACATAACTTTAAGTTTAAGAGAAGCATTTACCTCAATCGCCAGGTAGTAAGCATCCACTTCTTCAAAGGTTAGTTCACTCTTATCAAACGTGGCGTTAATCAACTCACAGTTATACTTTCCTCCGTCTAAAGGTTTCACATTTATGGAGACACAGTTAGGCTCTATATAACACATCGTACGACAGCTCCCCTCACTGAGGACCTCACTACTCCTAATCACATGCCCCTTAATTGCACTTTTTGCCATCGGTTCCTCAAATAGGATAATGCGAGACTCGTCAGCTGCAAAAAAACAAAAAATATAGAACAAAAAAAGAAGAAAATTAAGGAAAACTTACAACCAAGGTTTTTTAAACCATTTGACGAAGCGTCTGTATTAGCCGTTGTTTTTTCTTTTCTCTCAAACAGTCAACAATGAACATCTGCAGGAAGTATCATTTCTAGATTTAAAATACGGCATGGGCGTGAACTATAACTCTCAATTTTTAGCTTAGAGTATACGAACGAAAAAAAAAGACGAGCCAATTAAAAATTATCAAAATTCGTAAGGATTTCTCGACGACGAGTGAAATAAGCGAAAGAAACCATAACTTAATAAACAAAATTGCTAATATGGTATTGCTTCCATGGTATGTCCCTACCTGTGCAGCCTCCACAAAAGGGGGACCATCATGATGACCAGGACATATGGCACGAACATTGAAGTTTAAAATATGACCAATTTCGAAAAGGAACTAATTTTACCCAGGTTAGCAGAGCATCTAATAGCGAAATTCTATTTTTTTTTTCTGCTTTTTTATAATCCTTTTTAGGAACGAGACACGCACGGCCCCTCTCGCCTTTTGAATTTGAATATGTACCTTTTTTGCGCCCCTCTTCCCGAGCGTCTTTCATCTCCCGTGTCTCACATTGCCTTCGCTCGCCTGAAACACGCAAGACATAAAACACCACGCCTATTCTGTAGGCTTTCCCGAATTTTCACGGAAGAAACTTTAAGTCTCTCGTTACCCAGTAATCAGGTCCTTCAAATTTTATTTTAGGTCGTCGTAATCACACGCCATTGCAAATGTCCGATAAAAACTTTTCTACTAGTGGGTGGAGATCCGCTAAAAGTGTAAAGGAACTTCAGTTGATATCTATTTGGAGGACCTGAAAAAGCTAAGAACTGTTGTCACAAAGTTGCTGTAAGAATAACGCAAAGAAAAGAAAAAAATAGACACTTACCAGAACAACCATGGCAAGATGGAAATACAACTCCAGATAAAGAGCAGAGGAAAGAAACTGCAGTCACGATATCGAGCTCAAAGTTATATAGAGGAGACATTCCTCAAAATAAAGATGCAAGAAAAGTCGATTACAACGGAGTAAAAAGCAATAAACTAACTAAACCTCATAAAACTACGACAGGTGTACACACTTAAAAATGTTCATCAAACTTCACATCACAGACAAAGCTCTGCCATTTTCGAACAATAATTGAAGTCGGTTTTCTTTTGTCAATTTTTAAACTTTCGATAACTGATCGATTATTCGCACTTATTTCAGGTGAATAAATGATCTTAGTGGGCGCAATTAAAGTGAGCCCAAAGATGAGTTAACTCCTCATAATTAACGCAAAACAACATCCATGATGGGAGTATTTAACTCTTTGAATCTCAAGTTTAAATTCCCATTTTCTCTAACATATTTCTTCGTTCGCTAACGCTAATAACTTAGTGTTACATTCAGCATCTCTGATGCTGAAATGTATTTTTTTCCTTAAATTATTCTTTACCTATTGATTCCAGAATATAAGTTGAAATATTAAGAAAAGATTTGAATAGCGATCACTACCGGGAGTTAAACTGACCTACAAACGTAGATACAAACGTAGATTTCATTTTTTCAATGCTCTGGTTTAATTCGCGATTTACAACTGTATGAGTATTCAAAACATCAGAGACGAATACATTTTACGTTTCAAAAACCTTAAGTTTATTTTATTTCATTTAAAGACAGAAACGATGTTGATTACTAAAATTTGCATAACAGGTCACTAAGGGGATATTGCCAATTCTTGACATGTCGTACATGAGTCTCGTCACAGATTCCAACGCGCTATTAGCTGAGTTGCTGGCATTTTTAACATTCAAAGTTCCGCGTAGAAACATATTTTCACTTATATAAGGGTCTAATAGAAACCGCAAAACCGCAAAAAAAAAAAAAAAAAAAACCCGATCAAAACCAAAAACCGCATGCAAAACCGTCTAAATCGATAGATTTACACATCTCAGTTGTCAAAATCCCAATCGATCTGAAACTGTGGTTACAAGTGGATCAACATCGGTTTCGCGGCTATTCGAGATCAGCAGAGGCGTATGACTTCTGCTCAGATCGAAGAGAAACCAGAAACCCAATATGAAAAACCGAAAAAGCACATCGGATACCAAATCCGAGTACCCGTCAAAATTTTTGACGAAAACCGAAAACAAAATGCTGAAAACGGATAATCCACAAAACGCAATGAACAACAAATCCGAAGAACCGACGTTTTTTGGCACAAAAACCGAAAAACCGATCTAAAAAATGGCAGTTGGAAAATATAGAATCTGGAACCGGAACCGGAATACTTGGAATATCTGGAATAGTTGGATTACCCGGAATACCCGGAATTCCCAGAATGACCGAAAAATAATAAATTTAAAAAAAAAAAAAGAAGTAAATTAATAAATAAATAAGAATATTAATAGTTAAAAATAGATGATAAGTTCACAACTTAATTAGATAATTTAATACGAAAATGTTTTCTAAAGTTCCCATAAAAAAAAAAACATTTACCAGCACTGTTCATGGAGATGCACGTAATAGAATTAAGAACAAGTCTGCGTCAGGCCAGTAGCCCATACAGCCTAAGCGACGAAATATTTGTACTCTCCCTCCCCCCTGGATGGGATGCTAGTCCATCATATGGTCACTCCCCTATAATGAGATGCATTTATGCAAATGAGTGAACATGCGCGTTGTTGGAGTGTTAGCGAGTGTGCCAGAGAGTGTTCCACGTGCTCGATCAGTAGTTCACTTATCGTGTAATTCAAGTCTTAATAATTGGAATAAATTCATTTAGCAACCCACTCAGAGTCATTACATTGTACCAGGAGTGAAACTATTGCACTTAGCGGCGTCGACGTGCCTTTTATCCCACATGCACACATTCTCCTGTCAGCTGCTGCTCCATCCCAATATGTCATTTTGATAGAGTCACGTGACATCCACCAGGCGAAAGGTTTGATTGAAGATATGTTTCTTGGAGAGAATATCTTTGAAGCATGGCATTTGTACTTGATGAACTGTTCACAGAACAAGGAGGCCTTGGTAAGACTCTCTAGTTGAGGAAAGCTCGCTCCTGTATAGAGAATGTTCCGTGAGTAACAGCCTCGTTTTTTACATTTGTCCACCTTTGTTTCATTTTCGCTGTTGTGACCTATTACTGTCACGCCAACACCATCCTTGTCAGTCATGTTACAGGTGACATTAAACGGTATCAGTCCTCCTTCACCATCAGAATCTATAAAATAAGGGCCGGTTTTAACTGTTGGGTCGAGCGTCTTTACTTCGCTGCAAGACTTGGCTAGCATCAAAAAGAGAGGATTTCGGTTAGATTGTAGCCGGTTAAGTTTCGTCAGCAGTCAAACCCGTGTTTCCCTAATATCGTTGGAAACCAATTATTTTTCAGGCTTCTTTAAAGGAATCGTTTCACGAATACCCCCTTTCCGAATTACCATTGGCCTCTTTTTTAAAACGAGGCCTGGTGCTCAACCATTCTTGTGAAAATGAATTTAATTTGCATGTGAATGAAAACTTATAATGATATGAAAGGATGAGCACCAGGACTCGTTTAGAAAATGAGGCCAAGGTAATTCGGAAATGGGCTATTGCAGCTTATAAGCGAAGTCGTTTCTTTACATGCATATCATTAACGCTTCAAATATTATTTGTTTTATTTTAAATTAACCTATAAACCGCAATGAAAATGTCTTTTCCTACACCGATGTATTTAAACGTTTCTTTTCGTGTAAAACTTATCGTGTGTTCGGTAAAAGAGAAATTAATGTGACAATACCTTTAAAGCATCTTATTGAAGGGAATCCAATGGGGCAGATGCAGCGAAAACCTTTTCTTGTGAATCCAACTTGACAGGTACTACCATCATAGCATGGATTCTTACGACAGGGATTCTACAAAGAATTAAATTTTATGATTTATTAGTCAAACGTCTACAAAGAACTACATATCTAAGTTCACACAGCAATCAAGTGGACAGTCAGACATGGTTTGATGATACTCTGCTTTAAAGATTTAATGAATGTAACCGAAATTACAATTCATCGACCCAACGTTTCGACACATACATACATACATACATACATACATACATACATACATACATACATACATACATGCTTAGGTTACTTGACCACCCCCCACGGGGGCTTTTCAGGGCCAATTCCCACCCATCCCAGTCCAGGAAGGACATCCACGACACAGTAATCTCGTGCGGGGGAAATTAACGTCTCCTACCCCCTAACCCTGCAGGAGACGGTGCCTACGGTTTGTTCGTCCTTATCCAAGAAGACTAGAATATTTATCCATTTCTTGATTATAGAAAGGTAACAATTTCTCCTCATTTATTTTTAGACCATGGGGCTCGAACCTTCGACCTACCGCACAACACAATCCGGCGCTCTAACCAATTGAGCTAACACTCCTGTCTAGCGCCTTCATCAGGGGTGACCCGTGATCGTTGCAACACGAGGCCCTTCTACATGCTCACTAATCAGCTGCCCTTTTTTCTGACGAGGTGTAAACAGGCGTCAGGTAGTAAGCCGCCATCATCACGATTTAAAGGAACGTGGGCGGAGTTGATATGCCAAACTTCCAAACAAAGGCGCTGGTGGTAGTGGTGAGCGGCGATTACTGGTGATAATTTTAGAATTATCCCATCCAATTGTAGGACTAGTTAGGCATGCGTATACTCCAACAAAGCTGAATTTTTCTTTTTTACAAAAGAAGACCGCTTTCTGATGCTCTTTCAAACGTGTACCAAACTGACGTTTTGTTTGTCCGATATGCTCGTGATAACAGTCATTGCACGGAATAGAATAAACAGCATCGGTTCGTTGTTCCTTAGTAACGGGATCCTTTGGTTTGGAAACAATATGCCCCAAAGTCTGAAAGGTTTGTGAGCGACTTTAATGGTGTTGCGGATATTAAAAATTCTCTTGATGGGTTCCCTGACACCCTGGATGTAAGGAATAACAGCAAAACCAGTCGCTGGTTCCTTTTCCTCAGGAGTGTCACTAGTCGTAGCTGGTTTCTGGCAGTTACGAAGATATGTTTTGGTATAGTTATTTGCCTTTAAGACATCGGAAACATTATTATTCTCCTCGACCTTGAAATCAAGTGAAGACAGTAGACAGTCAGCCCTACTGAATAAAGTAGTCGCCGGTGTAGAGGAGAGCATTTCTCAACTTAGCGACGACCATGAGCATTCGGTACGAGCAGAAGTAAGCAGCATACTTAGGTGAGCTAAACCTCCTCCCAAAAACATTCAAAAGGATGTTTTCAATGCGCTGATAACTCTTAAAAAGGATTTGGACAGGCTCGTATTATCTGCTGCGAGTGACAAGGGTAATTGGATTGTATGTGTGCAGAGCGAAACAGGGGAAAGTAGAGACGTGTTTATCGTGAACCGACGCACACCGACAAATATCTCTCTTTTGACTCTCACCACCCTATTTTCCGTTAAAATTCCGTAGCTAGAACTTTACCCAGGAGTGTCGAAACGTTTCGTCGACGAATTGTAATTTCGGTTACCGTGATTCATGAAATCTTTAAACCAGAGTATCATCAAACCTTTTACCTTGTTCTCGTTGGCTGTAGAGATTATTCTGATTCTGCTTTAAAAAACCCAGTCGCAAAGCGCCCTATAAATGACTTTGCTCAATTCAAGGAAAATATTGTCTCCACTTGACAGAAAATTTCGGGGCTAAGTATACCTTCCAGGTCCTCCTCCCTTTATCCTGGGAAATTTCTCTTGATTTTTACTTTTTCCTTCACATTTTCTTCACTGTACACAGCTAGAAAACGGTGATCGTAATACGCAACAGGTTTACCTTAACAGCCAGATAGTAGGCGGTCTCCCAGTTTTCCAGGAAGGTTACATCAGCTGTGGCATTATTTAACTTACATTAGTATTTTTCGCCGTGCGAAGGTCTCACATTGATAGAGAGACAGTTAGGCTCCATGCAACACATCACACGACAGCTTCCTTCATTAGGTACCTCCTCATTCCAGGTCACGTGCCCCTTGATTGCTTTATTTGCAATCGGCTCCTCGAACGAGACAATGCGGCATTCGTCACCTGTCGAGCACAAGTGAAAGTTTACAAGATTTTTGTTTAGCATCATGATACATTTCAAGCTGAATCTCCCTCTCTATTGAAGCTATGATAATTATTAGGAACAATTCTTTATCTAATTTATTTAAGACAAGTTTTTCCACGGACTTTATTTCTAATCACGAGAAAGTTTATTGGCTAAGACCTTCCTCCTTTTCGTCTTGGAGTATGAAGATTTTGAATGTTTCCCGGAAAAACGCCTTGTTTTATCATTTAATCATATCTTCTATTTAGTTTATTTCCTTATCATGCAGCCCGAGTGTGACCAGGGGCGACTGGAAGACACGCCACTGAAATACATCGCCTATGTTTCAATGTAATTTTCCGAAGCTTTGCAACATTTTCATCACATTTGGCTTTCCTCAGTATCTTGGATGAAGACATATTGTTAGAATGTATAGTATCACTACCGACTGCAGCCAGAGCTTTGAAAAAATGACTATGAACTTTAAGGAGGGGGGCATTGGGGTCTATTAGAAGCCGCAAAACAGTAGGAAAAAAATCATTCGAAACCTAGGGCCGCAGAACCGCAAGGCCGCAGAACCGTAGGGCCGCAGAACCGCAGGGCCGCAGAACCGCAGGGTCGCAGAACCGCAGGGCCGCAGAACCGCAGGGCCGCAGAACCGCAGGGCCGCAGAACCGCAGTGCCGCAGAACCGCAGAACCGCAAAACCGCAAATTCTTTAGTAGCCGAAAGCCACATGCAAAATCGTCAAAACCGATAAATTGTCGTATCCCAGTGATCCGATACAGTATTGACAAGTGGATCATGGCTGTTCGAGATCAGTGGGGGGGCATAGTTGCCGTTCAGATCGAAGAGAAACCGGAACCCAAATAGAAAAACTGAAAACCGCATCGAATGTCAAATCCGAAAACCCCTCAGTATTTTTGAGGAAAACCGAAAACCAAACACTTAAACCAAAAGAATCTGCAAACTTCAATGAACATTGAAACCGAAAAACCAAAGGTTCTTGGTACAAAAACCGAAAAACTGAACTAAAAAATAGCTAAAACAGCAAAACCGAAAACCCCTCTTCTGTAAGGTAGCTTGCATTGTAGGCAATTGTGGCGCTTCATTTCAAGCAGATAACTTGAAAGGAGTCGCTTGAATGTTTTGCAAAACTCTCATCTGCTTGCCTACTGCATAATTCATCCAAGCTTTGAAAATAAGTCTTTTGATCAATTTGCCGCATACGTTAGGTTTTACTGTGATGTGCTTTCCTTCTGGGCTTTCTTAGACAAGAATAATCGTGAAGTTTAATGTAAATGGTAAAGATAATATGGGAAAAGATTCATGAATAACTCTTCAACTGCATTTGAATCGTAAGACTTCTCCACGGTGGCTAACATCGTACATGGTTGTCAGGTATTTAGTAAATAATTATGAATCGATCTTAGAGGTAACAGTCGGTAACTGACACTTCCATGTTGGATGGTCTTGATAAAATTTTTTCTCAGTGTTTAATTTGACGTTAGGGTATTTGAAATTTGTCTTAGTACTCGTTTCGATGTGACAAAAACATGGTGACAATTAGCTTTCTAATTTACCAGCTCAAGGCAGCCGATCTCACGTGTAACCTTGCGAGAGAATAGTAAATACATTTCTAACACGAAAAATTCAGACAATATAACCAAGTACAGACCTACTTTACTACTTGTAAAACTTAACACATCCTGTAACGATTTATAGAAATAAGACACTCCAAATTGTTCTAGATTTACACTCACCAGTGCAAGCAAAAACTGTTGCCAGCCTGATTCCTATCAAAAGAGAAAGGATAAAACAGAAATTTGTCGCTCCATTCTTAAAATGGGCCCAAAGTCTCATTCTTGTGGACATTCTCGTCGACGCTGTTAAACCAGTATGCAAAACATATGGATGGAGTTAAATTAGAGCAGGTGCTGAATACACACTCTTGTTAAAGACGAAATTCTAATTAAAACATCTAAGAGGCAAACAATGTCCTCTACTTTCAGTGAAAGTCAACTAGAAGGTTTATCTATCTTTATTACTCATAGAGCTATATAAACTTATTAAAGCTGTTAGCGAACGAGGCTTTTAAGAAATGGATTTATAAGCTCGTTTACCGAAATTAGTGCTATCCCCAAATGTGCTCAAATTATGAGTAGCTTAGGCACTCACTGAAATTGTCTCCTGGTATGACATGTAGTGACAGCGTCAAGTTAAAGAGTACATAGCAGTTTTCTGTCGAATTTCTAATCATCAGAATAAGTATGATTGACGACTGAGCAAACAACGCCATCGAAGGCAACGAGAACACTGACGACGCATGAAATAATTGGCTGCACAGAAGGTCTGTACGCAAATTATAAAACTCTTTACATCTGCTATCATTCCACTCCAAACAATAATCTTAGAACGACTAATTTTTTGTGGTCCAAAGGGAAAGATGCAAAAATTCTTCGTCTCATATTTGGTATCATGCTAGTTAGAAAACAAAGCGATGATAGCGATGGTTGACACTTTGATAAAAAATCATATTTATCCTAAGTCGACATTTCAATCGGCTTCGCTAGCAAATTTGTTAAGGTGCCTATCCAGAAAACGGCCAGAGAATTTACAATGATTTCAAATGCGCCTGCCGGGGTTTTGTTTTGATTATTGAGTAATTAATAAGAATGCTGTTCCTAAACAACAGTATCCATGCACCATGTTGCTGTTACAACACTAGTGATGCCGCCAGCGTCGCACATTACGTTTAACTCATATTGTTATTACACGCTGCTCCTGAGAAAGGTTTGGTCATTCCCAGACCAGTGAAGGAAAGATACACACCTTCCAACATCCAAGTCACAGTTTTTTTTTTTTTTAAATAAGATAGATTATTTTGGATTACGATAAATTAAAATGTGCATACTTCAACAATTAAAATCAACCTGTGATTTTCTTCACTCGGATATTGCGCAAACCGAAATTAAAGATTCAATAGAGCCGCGCGAGTACTTTCTAAAATACGCCACACATGTTCAATAGACAAAAATAGATTCCGATGGAAAACGTGGTTTTTCGATGGAATAGGCAAATTTCTATTCGTAACACCTTCCAACGGAAGTAAGATTACTGAAAGTCATAAAACTCAAAATATTAAATTGGGTTGATAAAGAAGGTAAACTTTTTTCCGTCTTATCTTGATCGAGGCCGAAAATCTCATTGTAATGTCTAAATGAGATTCATGATCAAAGGATAACTGAAATAAAATGTGTTTCTCGTGTAAGAAGAACGTAAACACCAATAAACAGGAAACAAATAGATGTAAAAAGCCCTCTAACCTTTTACATATATATATATATATATATATATATATATATAACTAATATAATATATTGCTCCATAATATAATATATATATATTTAGAACATAGCTAGCAGAGTCGCGCAATTAAATTCATTATACGTGAGCGTGCTCAAAATCCCGATAGTGGACGCTGATAGCGTCAGCAGATCCGACTTCGCCAGAACTTTTTTTTTCGCGCGAGCAGCCATTGTTAGCGCGGGGAAAAATAATATATTTCGCGACAATAATGGATACAAACAGAAACTCGGCCTATTAGTCCGAAAACGAAGACAATGTTTCGACCTTTTCCCTTGGGCTAGAGCTCTTAAATGAGGCAGAAAGAGAGAAAAACAAAGGAAAAGGAGACTCGGAAACAGCGCCGTCACGATTCGCTTCAACTGATATTGTTGTCCGTTTTTCGCGTCGGATTTGATGCACAATTCCACCGGCTATGTTCTAAAACAATTGGTTCATGCTTTCAGCTGTGCACTATCGAGTTATGGAGCACGTAGGAAGTTTGGAGTGCAGTCAAGAAGCTAGAGTTTCCCTCGGCTATCGCCTCGGGCAACTCTTACGCTTCTTTCGTGCTCTCCAAACTTCCCGCGTGCTCCATAACTCGATAGTGCACGCTAAAGCATGAACCAATTGTTAAATATATATATGCATATTCCCTATAGCGTTCTCTATAAATGTCCTAAGCTGCTGACTAGGAGAATTTGTTTAACAATCGAGAACTTCTTTAGTTGGTGGCCTTTTCCTTGATTCTCTTGAGTTTATTGTTTGATTCAAAGGTGATAATGTGAGGAGAAATTAGATTTTAGTCACTCTTAGGGATCATAGGGAATAATAACCTTCAGAACCTTCAGAAATGGCTATCAAAGCTTGGTTACCCAGTTGCTCCCAAGAACTGAGTCAACTGTCTCAAATGGTTTATTATATAGTCATTGTGAGTTACCATGTCCGGAGAGTTTGCTATTTAATCAAGGTGAAAGCCATGATAACCCTCCACACCCAATGAGAAGTTCAGAGTTTGGTTAGTTTTACTCACATTCAATACAAATATCAGTCATTACATTATCAATGCTGCAGTCAGTTTAAACAATGACACCATGTTATAGCTATACAAACCTAACAAGCTGTCTCGCAGGTCAATATCATAGTTAATTTAGAACAGTAACCTTCAGTGATGGGTATAACGGCTTGGCTACCCTGTGGCTCCCAAGATCTGCGTCAGTTGTCTGAGATGATAACTATAGTTTTCTTTGTGTGTTATCATGTCATGAAAGTTTGGCATTTAATGAAGGTAATAGCACCCCCCGCCCCCCTCAAAGCGACGCTGAAAGTTTGATTGGTAAATATTTTTACTCAACTTTTACAAGTGTAAGCAATTACATTATCAATACTGCAGTCAGTGTAAAAGGTACTGGCAAGCTGCCTAGCAAGGCAACATTTTAGCGTAGTCAAGAACTCTTTAAAACGTTGCCAAATTGCGTGTCGTCCTCCGCAATAATTTTAACTTTAATCTACGGTTGTTAAAGTACCAATAGAGTCTAGTGCACTAGATCTAAAAACTGTAATAAGAACAACTGCTAGAGATTTTTCGAAAAACCAACAGCACTGCGTATTTACATACTGGAAGAAATATATTCAATAGCACTAACTTGAGTTGAGTTTTAGTTGTGAGGTGGAGCACGCACAAAAAAAACACTGCACTTCTGCCATATTTGAAGCCGGTTATTAACAAATTATCAAGATATGTTCAGTTACACTCGTAGACGAGTTAATAAGTCAATTATTACCCTTAACAAATAACAAGCATCAACGGTTAGATCGCAGCGTAGTTAGTCTAAATAGAATTAATCGCAATTACATTGGCACTTTTACATTGGCACTCGAAGTTAACAATCTCTTGACAGTTAAGCGATACATCTGTCGTATTTATATTGATTATACAGGCTACCAATCAAACCAGCTTGCGGTAGAATTGGGCCAGCCTGGTTAGATATTGCCGATAAATAAATAAATTACAAAGAACTGAAAAGGGTAGTTTATGTTATTTTTTCATCATCAAATTATCGTTGTGAGACTCCTCGTGAAGTTTTATCACACGAAATTAGTAAAAAAGGATCGTTAAATAAACCTTTCAAAAGCATCACTGACAATGCCTCGCAAATTTTATCTTAATTAAGTTTTCCACTGGATCCGACTGTTAGTATTGGTTAAAAATTCTGTTATTTCATACAATCAGGCGATTCCATAACACTTAAACTTTCCCAAGGTGTGGTAACCCTTCTCATCATTTTTGTCTTGGTCAATATCTGTATCCCCAAACCTCAGCTGCTTAACTGGCAGATGTGTCTTGTTAGTAAGAAAACCACTATCTTCACGCCATACATTGTCATTCATATGACAGTTACAGGAGTGGGGCGTGCGGTTGTCTGGTTTTTTGGCACATGTGTTGTTCATTCCGCATGCGCACATGTGACTTTCAGGTCCTGCCCCACTCCAGTAAGTCATTTTCTCAGAATCACGTGAAACCCAAAAGCCATCTTCCAATGCAGAACCAAGGCACTCGTACTTAATGAACTGCTCGCAAAACTGGGAAACGCTGACGAGACTCACCAGTTGAGAAATGTTCGCGTCTTTGTAATATATATTGCGCGAGTAGTCTCCCGGGGAGGTATTATTGTCTGCCAAAGTCCTTTTTTCGCTGTCGTGACTTATGACAGTCACACCAACTCCGTCTTTGTCACTCATGTCACACATGACGGGGAAAGGCAAGAATCTTCCTTCACCATCAGGATCTATTAGACAGATTCCGCTTTTCGCTTTAGGGTCGAGCTTCTTTAAGTCACTGCAAGATCTTGATAATACTGTGAAAAGAAAGAAAACCTTACGGTTTATGTACTAGTGTGTATTACAAACCTACAGACTCGCATAACTACTTGTTGTATTCGTCTTCGCATCCATCTCACGTTAAGAATTCCATTCCTTTTTCTCAGTTTCTAAGACTTTGTCGTTTATATGGTGATGACTCTGATTTCCACCACAAATCAGAGTCGATGTGCCAGTTTTTCGATAAACGTGGTTACCCTGATTCTGTCGTTCAAACGGGTTACCACCGCGCCCAACTTATTGATCGACATTCAGCACTACAAACGTCACAGAAGGAAGATTCCGACCATATTCCATTCAGTCTCACAATTCACCCTCACAACCCCTCAGTTAAATAAATCATTCTTAAAAACTTTAAATTAGTTCAAAACGATCCAGAGACAAGCATTATCTTTTCGCAGCCTCCGCTCATTTCATTCAAACGCGACAAAAACATAGACAATTTTTTGGTCAGAAGTTCTTTTCAGACTAATGACCAACCAGGCGCTTTTAAATGCGCTCGTGCACGATGCAAAACGTGCCCTTTCACTCCAAACACTGAGAAAATATTGGGACCCAAACGATCAATTAAGATCACCGATCACTTCACGTGCACCTCCGCCAAAGTAATCTATTGCATAACTTGCACTTATTGCAAAAAGATTTACATCGGCGAAACAGGCAGAAGACTAGGTGACCGATTCCGAGAACACTTTCGCGACGTGGAGGGGAATGACAAGGATACATCGAAACCAGTCCCTGGAAATTTTAATTTACCTAACCATTCTAAGCAACACATGGCAATCTGCGGTCTTTCCTTACATTCAGGTAGCACGGAAAGCCGGAAAACTCTTCAACAAAAGCTCATCTTTCAAACCGGCAGTCTAAATCCCACAGGTATCAACGAACGCTTTTCATTCCACTAATTTATTCGTGTTTTTGTCGTTGCCACGTTCCCACCAATGACGTAGCTCCTTTTTCTGCCTTAAAAAGCACACACAACCCACAATTTCCCTATTCGCGCCGACGAAGGGCTAACGCTCGAAACGTCAGCTATTATAATCGTAACGGTGGCCAATTTACTATTTCAACTTTGTTGATATATTCAAATTATTTCGTTACCCCCACCGACGCAGCCCCAAACAGTTTCTTTAGAAACTATCAGCCTTTATTCCTTAGCGTGAGAAGTTCCTTTTTACATGGACGACGGAGTGATCGATTCAGTAACTATCTCGCATTTGTAATGAGGTGTTATCTTTTGTCTCACTGATAAATCACGATTAAGTCACGTTATTACATCGCTCACAGCGGCCGTAGGCAAGATGAGGCGAATCCTTTGTTCTCATTGGCTGCCCGAGCGGGCAATATGGGCCCATCTTGCCTTCCCGGAATTTCCCGCATTGATCCCACGCTAGAAAAAAAATACAACTAGAACTACGTTCGTAATTCTTGGACAATTTCGGCGATGGAAACGCAAAAAGCGGCAGAAGATAGTCAAAATAGTAGAACGGAAACGACTCTCGTGAGTTTGATGTGCTCTAAACACATCCGGGTTTCATTCCCGGCTCTCGAAGTAAACAAGTCATTCTTAATTCTCAACAAAGCGAAATCTATTTGCAATATAGTAAATCTTTTATGAACCGAGCTTGTTCAGTCAAGATGGCTCGGTATTAGCCTCGTTCTTTTTTTGCATTGTTATGGCCTCGATCGACTTCGTCTCGGTCCATAAAAATACAGAAAAAGAACTTGGCTATTATACAACCATCTTGACCTCAAGCTTGGTTAATAAAGCAAATATATAGCCACGCGTCAGTGACAAACCCCAGCCGATTCTATTAGACATGCTTAGCATTTTCAGTTTGATTTCAAGTACCTATGGAGGTTAAAACGACTTTCTTCGTGGTTTTAGCTATGAGAACTTATAGGTAGATGACTTTTTGTGTCCATCAACAAAATTTTCATCTGTTTTGAGAATATATATTGATCAAGGATCAGGGACCACTAGATTTTCAAAATTACAAAATTTTTACAGTACCACTGCAATTTGCTCCAGCATATCCAGGAACACATACACATCGAAACCCTTTGCTGGTGAAACCAACTTGGCAAGTTCCGTTATTGACACAAGGGCTGCTACTACAGGGATTCTGTTCAAAAGAAACAAAAACAACGCACTCATCAAAAAAGGAGAGAACATCTTTCTCAATTATTTATATTCACCACACTAGAATAAATATTTACAAGGAAGCATGATAAACTACGTCGAATTACAATAATGCTAATGGCCCGGCTTATACATGTATAAGGTTGGGTTTCCTCCCAAAAGAACAAAAACTCTTAATAAGGCACAGCTTCGAACAGGACGTGTAAGTATGAGGCAAGATTCAGATCAAGGGGGGAGAAAAAGCAACAAATAATAATGCTGGTCTAAAATTGTAAAGCGCTGAGCAAGTGCACCACTTTGAATTCCTCTCATTCCAAACAAAACTTTAAGTTTAAGCGAAAGATTTACCTCAATCGCCAAGTAGTAAGCATCCACTTCTTCAAAGAAGGTTAGTTCACCTTTATCAACCGTGGCGTTATTCAACTCACAGTTGTACTTTCCTCCGTCTAAAGGTTTCACATTTATGGAGACGCAGTTAGGCTCCATATAACACATCGTGCGACAGCTCCCCTCACTGTGGACCTCACTACTCCTAATCACATGCCCCTTAATTGCCCTATTTGCTATCGGTTCCTCAAACAGGATGATGCGACATTCGTCAGCTGCAAAAAACAAAAAATGCCGAAAAGAAAAAGAACAAAATTAAAGAAATAAATAAATGGAGGTCCCGTCTCCAACAGGGTTTGGGGTAGGAGACGTTAATTTCCCACGCACGAGATTACTTTGTGATGGATGTCCTCCCCTGGGGTGGGATGGGTGGGATTTATAGGGTCGACTGCTCGCATGGTTCGCATATGTTCCGTTCTAGTCCGACCCTACTGCGGTAATGCAGTGAAAATGGTTAGAAAAAAAAAAAAAAAAAAAAAAAAAGAAAGAAAAAGAAAACTTACAGCCAAATTTTTTAAACTATTTTTCGAAACGTCTGTATTAGCCGTTTTTTTTCTTTCCCCTCAAACAAGAGACCATGAATATTTGCAGAAAGTGTTATTCGTAGGTTTAAAATACACCATTGGCATGGATTATAACTCTCAATTTTTAGCCTTGAGTAAACAAACAAAAAAAAGACGAGCCTATTTTAAAAAGAAAATGAAAATTCGCAAAGGATTTCTCGACAACGAGTGAAAATAAGCGAAAGAAACCTTTACTTAATAAAAAAAAATGGCTAATATGGCATTGCTTCCATGTTATGTCCCTACCTGTGCAGCCTCCACAAAAAGGGGAACACGATTCCGGAGAAATTGACAAAAACAGAGACGATTGATGGCTTCTCTCGGTCAAATTTATATAAAGACGCCATTTCAACCTTTTCTAAGGTTGAATCAGTCACAACTGGAAAGCGCCAACGTAAATGAAGGTTTCAACTTCCTTTCCCCATGACTAATGATAACAACTAACAGACTGGCGGACTACGGTTATTGTTTTGGTGAAGCCCCGCAAACACGTCCCTAGAGTCTTCATTTGTTCATTCAAGAAGCAATTTCCGCTTCTAGTGAAGTTTAAATTTTTTAATCATATGCCACTGGGTTATGGACAGATTTCTACACGCCCACACTTAACCTCTTTGGTATTTATCTTCTCACGATCCGCACTAGTTAATGGCTTTCAATTTTGATGCAACTCGAATAAGAGAAGACATGCGTTACGTCACCTCGATGAATTATCAATGAATTCCTGTTTCAAATTTCCTGTCGAGCGCTTAGCTGGAATTTTCCTAAACGGAGTTTAGGAAAGACGAAGGGAGAAAAACATGGATGGCAAAGGTCAGGCATAGAAAAAAAAAGCCACAAGTCGATACAAGGCGAACACAATAATGCATTTCAACCATCGACTTTCAAGTCCATTAATATTTCTAAGCGAAATGAGGGTCTGTTGATGACTGAGATTTTTCGTGAGCTAGTTGCGAGCTGCCTTCGGTAACCTCGATAGAAAAAGACTGTCGCACTACATCTCTGGAGTGTAGTAGGAAGCCCTATCAACCAGTTATGTTAAGTACATACAAGCAGTGAGAGTTAAAAGTTTTGTTTAACTATCATCATCAAACTCTATAAATGTTTTTTTTTTTCACCGAATCGTTTCTCGGAAAATGCTCATGGCAGCTGCGATCTCGGTAATCGAGGGGAAGAGAGGCGAATTTCAATTTAGGAAAATTAGTTCGAAACAAATAATTCTCATCCTTGATGAGCGAAAAAAATAACATTGACCCGGTTAGAATATTGTCCAATTGATGAAAACTGTAATTGTTGTTTTAAGTGAGGCAGATAATCCCTCAAGTCATCACACAAAGGAAGTGTTATTTCTCAGCTCACGCCATAATTAATACCTCATCGCATCCTACAACTACACGGTTTTGAAATTCACTTCTATCAAAATAATTTTAAACTCACCATTGCAAGCAATAACTGATGCTAATCTGATTCCAAGCAAAAAAACAAGGATAACAGGGAAAGTTCTCGCTCCCCTCTTAACATGATCCGTGAAGTTCATTCTTGCGAAAACCACTCGATGGCGGAGGTAAAACTGTTCAAAATACTGCAGCTCCCATCTAGTTTATACTTATCAGACTTTTAAATTATCACTAGTAGTCTAAACAGGATGAAATTACAGTGCAGCAGGTGCAACATTATTGAGATGAAATATTTGAAAACCAGTTGACACTGGATAAATATAAATATTAATATGTGGCTAATTTCGACGATTCCTTTAATTAACTTAAAAACACTCCTATTTCATAGGCGATTTCTACTGAAAAACTAAGTTTTCAGTCAATTAAATTTACATGACTTTGATAATTACGTTAAATTTACGCATCCTTGTTATGAAATTTCTTTGTTTACCCAAAGGCTATTTAGACTCTTAAGACTCGTAAAATAGAAAGTTCTCTAGAATGAATGAGGGTTGACAATTAATAACCAAGGTGGAGATGAATAGACTTAGATAATTCACTAGCCATGAACTGAATAATTTCCTAGCGAGTACATGATAAAGAAAACTGAGGTTACTCAAATTAAAGAGAGAGGCTTCACCGAAACATTTTATTTAAGTAGTGGTAAAGGTAACTTAAAAGGCTTTCAAGCAAACTTTGAAACATTTTTTTAACACGTATCTGTTACAATCCGATAACTGTCAATTGGAGAGGAAAGGAGAGGAATTAAAGCGCATGCACACCTTTAGATGAACAGCAGTATTTGTATGGCAAACGCACACGAGTTAAATGACCATAGCGACGATCTTCTTTTATAAAACACTGAGCGATTTTACAGAAAGTATTACTCATTTCCAACGACGATCAATTGTGAATATTCACCTCTGTTTAGTTTGAAATGCCACGGAAAGACAAATTGTAAGTGACCGTGTTTTGGAGTAAGAGTCTGCTTGTTTGTTTTCTGCAATGGCATATGCAAATCTTCTCTTTCTTCCACTGAAAAAACTGAAGTGAAATGAGGCGCTTTTTTGACTTCTTAGAAAGGAAAATATGTTCGAAACAATCAAACTCACCCCCGATCACCATGGAAAATAACAATGACTTGGTTAAAATCTTTTTCACCTTTCACCAAGTCTGTAATAAAATTGCAATATATTATATGAAGCTGATAATCCTCAAAATCATCATATACAGGCAGTGTTATTTCTCTCAAGCCACGACAGTCTAAATAACTCATCACATCCACAGTTTTTGAATTCCTTGTTACTAGCCGAATTAGTCACCAGCGCAAGTAAAAACTCGATGCTAATCTGATTCCGAGCAAAATACTAAGGATAATAGGGAAAGTTCTCGCACTACCCTTGAAATAATCTGATGAGCTCATTTTCACGCAGACCACTTGGTTGCACCAGTAAAACAGTTCAAAACACTGCACCTCCCAACTAGTTTATACCTGTTAATGATCACTCTCGACAGAACGAACTTAGAGTGCAGCAGGTGAAGACTTGTTTATTGAGTGGAAATGCTTCATAACTAGCTCTAGTAACGACTGGCTGAAAGTCAATATAAAGTAGGTATCTAATTTCGATCTAAGTCATGGAGATTAGTTGAAGTATCCTTTGATGTAGTTTCAAAACACACTGATCCCCTAATATTCATGAGAAATTCAAATTTTCAGAGTCAAACCTGCCAAGTCAATAAACCTTCCGCGTCTTAATTACCTTTTAATTTACGCATCATTGTTACGAAATTTCTTTGTTTACCTAAAGGCTTTTCAGACTCTTTAGACTCATTACAAAGAGAAGTGTTTCTAAAAAAAGGACTACAAATGTCCAAGTTAAACCAAAACAGTGCCACCTACGCACTTCAGTGCCCGTCGCGAACAGGCCTTGCTAATTGACAGAATTTTGAAGAAAAAAAATGATGAAAAAGTTCCTCGCGGCTCAGTAATTACTTTCACTACCAGAATAATCAACTTCCTCTCAGCCTTCAACGCGTCTTAATAAATTGTTTTCGAAAATTTTTGTCTGTTATAAAATTTCTATATAAAATGGCGGAAAGAAACAGTTTTGCTTCAGTTAAGTGCGAGTATTTGGAAAAGGAATCTTCATCCAATATATACGGTCACAGTCTCTTGCATCTTCGCAACGCAGTTTCTTTCATTGTCCCACAGAATTATGGTACCTGTAGATAAGCACTGCGAGAAGCTTATAGATAAAAAACCGCGTCAATCAACTTTCACTTGGTAACTACGAAAGCGGTAGACGTTAGTATTTCACAGCCAAGGTGGTACTATTGAAACATCTAAATTGGACAAAACTGACTGACCACTGAGAGGGCTAATGAGTTAGGTTAAGTAAAATATGTATGGCGCCGGCTGGCGGCCTTAGTTTTGGGCTCTCGCATTACCTGCTTTCAGATACGTAAATACTGTGTCTAACGACACAAAATGTGGATTTAAATCAGTCTAAACTACTTTGGGTTTAGCTGGACTAGGTTTTTTTGGTTCAACGCAGCCAAAATACGCTATTTTTCTCGCGATGTCGATGTCTTCAAGCGATAGTGCTTCGAGCGGCCCGAAACTCAGTCAAGAGCCCAATTACGAAATGGTGCAAACATGGAATGGTGGTGGCTACACTGTCAGAATATGGCTACATGAAAGAATTGTCCGTTGATATGGATGTCCAAGTTACACCTGGACCGATAAGCGCAACTCCTGATCTACAGAATAACCTACAGAGTAGTTTAGGGGGTTATCCTGACCATTCCGTAGAGACCTGGGTCCGAGTCACTCTGATTAATTAGTTATTCATATGGCGTAGGTGCACGAGGGGTTTTAGGGTTAGGGTTTAGGGGTAGGGTTTAGGGTTTAGAAAATTAGTATTCATAATGCGTAGGTTTTTTGCATCTGATTTAAAAAAAAATAACGGTTTTCAAGGTGACTTCCCACAAAAAGGGAACAAAAGAATCCAAGATGGCGAAGGGATTAAGTCAAACACACTGTTTTTTGCATACGTAAATTTATTGTGAAAGTGTAGTCTGATCGTGTGGGTGAGTGTAGTCCTGAGAAGGGCTGTTGTCGGTAAGAGTGACTGACGTTTCGACAACCTGTGCGGAAGTCATCATCAGAGACAAGTGGATGACTGTTGTCAACAAGTGGATGATTGTTGTCTGTTGACAACAGACAACAATGTAATATTTATTGTCACACAACACAGAGAAAAGAGAATGGATCCTATATTACGCGTTTGGGTATCGCTAGTTAGACATACTAATCTAACCGACTAGGACTGTGAGCAGAAGTTGTATTTATAAGAGTCCCAAAAGATTATTTGTCACACAACACGTTCTCATACAAGGTCTTTAGAGCGAACAACTTGAAAATAAGTGACATAGACCAAAAATGAAGGCATCAGTTGACAGTATAACCGATGGTATGTATTTTTTTCTCCTACTTCTTGGTCGTAGGTTTCAATTTCCTCGATATAGGTAGTCACTTGTTTGCGCATGACGCCGAGAACGTGTTTATCGGTTTTTTTTTTGACTATGACTAATAATTCGTTTAATATGGCTCCCGCCCATAGAGGGTTTTCTTCCATGTCTTTGCCCAAGTGTGTTAAAAAAGACTTCTTTACACGACGCCAAAAAACGGTTATCGCACCAAATTAGTGACATGACAAAGTCAGGAGGAGGAGGAGGAATCTTACGAGCATTTGAGGGCCACTGGTTTGTCAGTTTTATACTGTTATGTTTGTTACCCTCTTTAAATAAAGTTGATTATTATTATTATTATTATTATCATTACTATTATTATTATAACGCACTGCTCAATCTGTAAGAGATTTACGATCGTAAGACACAGGGATTGACAAGCTGTCAAAGTGTTCGGGTAGATATAAACCTTGTCGCTATAAACTCTTGGTCAGTATTATAATGTCTGACTCTTACGATTTCTCCTGTGATTGAGGTCAATGCGAATGGTGTGTACTAAAAGAAGAAGAAATAGAGAGAGAAGTGTTTTGGCAGGACAATTTAAAAAGAATAAGAGCACTCTAGAAACCAAAGAGAATAGACGAAATATGAGTGTTTATTATGAATGATACACAGTATCACGCAACTACCCACACCGGTTCTAGGACAATAGAGTATCCACACTTGAAAATTAGAAGGAAATGTATGAGAGATGTAGGAAGGAAACACAAAATAAAAGCGTTGAATAAATCCTGGTTTAGGGTTAAATTACGTAGGCTATAGGAGCGTGTTTTTTCCATAATTTGAAAAAATAAAGGTCATCCGAGATGGTGTAAAACAAAAATAATGAAACCTAAGATGGCGTTTAATCCTCTCTTAGGGAAAATGAGTTCAAGATAAAATGAATATTAAAAAAACGTTCATTTTAGAATAAAATGAAAAGAATTGTGGTGACCAGGATTCGAACCTGGGTGATTGCGCTCACTCACACGACCACACCCCTGACTCTCACCCTAAGCCCAATTCCCTAACCCACTTATTCCCATATTAAAATAAAAATAAAAACCCTAACAGTCAAACATCAGAGTGAGACAAACAATGGAAACAATAAAACGCAAGATGGCGACTCGTACTTCTAATTATAAAAGGGATTTCAAGATGTCATTAGCATTCGTATCGTGTAAAAAAAATATCGAGAATAATAGAAGTTTGTTTCCGCCTAAACCTTATGATGGGATGTGAATAATTCATCCTACTCTAATAAAATGAAAATAGTTGGGATGGTGATCACTCAGTTCATGAGTATTCAAAATTCTCTGAAAATGAACAGTGGTCCGTTCGAGGTAAAAAAATACGATAGCTTTTTTCTTACCTGACGCGGGATTTTGCTTGTTGGTAAGTGTTCGCTCCTTTCCCTAGTGGTTGGGAGTTTGGTTTGTGGTGTGCTTGTTTTTGGTGAGGTCTAGTATCAGTTAAGTGAGTACCTGCCGGGAGGGAAAACTTGTGATCTTTTCCTCTCGGTCAGGTTTCTCCTTTTTCGCTTTTGGTCGGTGTTTGGTTACCCATCCCTTTGCTTTGTCTTTGGGTTGGGGCCGAACTTCAGGATGATTGTTTCCTTTAGTAGGACAATCGATGTGGACTGCAAGGGGCTCACCGAGGGGATGCTTTTTCCTGAGGCAGTAAAGTTACTCCTCGAGTATTTTGATCATAAGTCTGATCATGTTGTGGAGGCAGTGCAGGCGTGCCCTGGTCGCGTTGCCAGGGTTACTTTTGCAGCTGATGTGGCCAAGCTTTTTTTTGAAGAGTTGGGCGTGGTTAAGTTAGGTGAGGTGGAGTGTAGGGTGGTTACACCTCCTCCTCCCCCACCTCAACTTACCACTGTGGTTCTGTCTTGGTTCCCTTTTGAGGGCTCCAATGAAGCGATACGTACTGCGTTGTCTGCTTTTGGCATCGTCAAGTCTGTCCGTCATCAGTCTTGGTCGGGTAGACCCTCGGTCTTTACTGGGTCTAGAGTTATTCAGATGGTGGTTCAGAAAGTTATTCCACCCTTCATTGGTATTAGAGGTATACGTTGTAGGGTTTGGTACAGGGGGCAACCCCTGCAGTGCACTGTGTGCCGTAAAATAGGCCATAAGGCTGCGAGTTGCCCTTCCAAGGGCAAGTGTTTTAGGTGTTCACAGCAAGGCCATTTTGCTAGAGATTGTAAGGCCACCGTTGATGTACCTACAGTCACAGACGATGTCGAGCCATCCTCTATGCCTGAACAGCCGCCCGCTGACAGTGCTGATGAAGCCTGCTCGCTCTCATCTGAGGCGAGTGAAGATCGCTTCACCTCTTTAAACGAGGGTGAGGAATTACCAAATGATTGTGTACCGGCAACACAGGGTTTTGCTAACCCTGTCTCCGATATGGATGTCGGAGAGACGACCTCTGCTTCTCGGAAGCGTTCAGCCTCCCCGGCTCCCACTTCTGCTAATAACACTGTCAAGAGGACCCAACAGGCCCCACCCACTGATTCTGCTGCTGCAGCCAAGCCTATTGCTGTTACTCCCTCTGAACTTTCCGCTGTTTTTTTAAAGGACCCGTGGCTTAGCACTATTTCATCCGAGGACCGCGTTTTTTTGGCCGAGATTGCTGTGTTACATCACCTGCCTGCTCCTGCTGGTAAAGATATTTCCGTTTGGTACTCTGATTCGAGATATGTTTTTGAACATCGTGAAGTTTCTACTGCCTTTAGGCTTTACCGGTCACTTAAAAAATCTAAAGAACCAAAATAAAATATATAATTAACTTAGGCTTAGAAAGAAAAACTAAAAGAAAAAATTAGTTAAGTTTTGAGTGGGTGTGTTTAATTTCTGGGTGTGTGTGTGTTAATTTTTAAGTGAGGTGGGGTTCGATTCCCCAGCGAGTTTGGCGTCTGGTGACCCTCGTTTTTGGTGGTCCCCTTCCCTAAGGCATTGCACGTAAGCCAGTGGGTTGGGATTAGACATGTAGGTCGGCGGGATTGCACCTCCCTTCATCGGGGCCCGGCCGTCCACCTTAAACATAAAAAAGACGATAGCTTTTTTCTCAATAAAAATGTGTACTTTAGTTCAAATCTTAATTAAAAATAAACTGTAACGTGTGAGTGTGATCAATAGCAGTGACGAAAGTGTTTGACTTTAAATTCTATACAAAATTCCGCAAGTGAGGGGAAAAAAATAACAACGATGCATCGACGCAATGCAATGACAGTAATTCGAAGAGAAATAATTAAATCTCCCGTTTCATACATTAAAAAATTATCAGAAAAAAAATCGAACGAAAAGGGTATTAAAAAACGCAGCACCATGCTCATTAACATTCCCATTTCTCGGGAAAAATGAAACATAGAGCAGACAAACTGGGGGAGAATACAAAATGCCAGCAGGCGTTGTAACCTAGGTAGTCTCATTATTATCTGTCCATCAAATTTTAATAGCAAGTACCTATATACAATCAAGTTTTACACAAAACCTTGATATCTATATGTGATAAAGCGATTGGAAGAATTACAAGGAACATAATCCAAAGACGACTCTATCTCATATGATATGGACTTGCTTTACATGTTACGAAACATGAGTAAAACGTGGAAACATTGCATGTAGGCCGCCTCATACACCCCACAAAAAGTGAACTCGGAAAAGTCAGCAAACAAATTCTCGACAACATCAACTCAAAAATCAGAAAAACAACGAAGCTCAACCAGTGCAAAAATACATCAGCTGTAATTAATTGGTTCACCGACATACCCAGCAAGCAGAAGCATTCGTTCGCCTCGTTCGACATCGACAGCTTATACCCATCCATCACAGAATCTCTTCTCTCTAAAGCAATTTCTTTTGCCAAGAATTAAACCACAATCAGCGACAAAGACATCGAAATAATCATGCACTGCCGGAAATCGCTTTTATTCGACAACGATACCGTCTGGACCAAAAAAAAGCAAAGCAGCCTGTTCGACGTCACCATGGGCAGCTTCGACGGAGCGGAAGTTTGCGAGCTTATCGGGCTTTTCCTGCTGAACAGCCTCGGCAAAAAATACGGCAAGAACAACGTAGGACTCTACAGGGACGACGGGCTGGTGCTTTTAAGAAACACAAGCGGACTACAATCTGAACGCCGGGACCAGAAAGGACATCACACGTGAATTCAAGAAAGAAGGCCTGAACATCTCCATAAGCACATACCTCAAAATCTGCAACTTCCTCGACGTCACCCTAAACCTCGCGGACGGAAGCTACTATCCATGCAGGAAGCCCAGCAACGAAACCCTTTACATCAACACCAATTCCAACCACCCGCCAACAATAATAAAGCAGATACCTGCAGCAATCGGCCGACGAATCTCCTACACCTCCTCAAGCAAAGAACTCTTCAAAAAAACCAAGCCACACTACGAAAGTGCACTCAAACAAAGCGGACACAGCGAAAAGCTAACCTACACCGAACGCAAGAAACCTGAAACTCACAACCGCAAGAGCAGACAAAGAAACATAATTTGGTTTAATCCGCCCTACAGCATGAACGTGCAAACAAACATCGGCAGAGAATTCCTGAACCTCGTCAGCAAGCATTTTCCAAAAAATCACCGGTACAACAAGATTTTCAACAAAAACAGCATAAAAGTTAGTTATAGCTGCACTGACAACCTGCAAACCATAATTAAGAAACACAACAGGAAAATCCTTGAGACAAGCAAGACACCCCCCATAGAAAACAACTGTAACTGCAGGAAAAAAAACGACTGCCCTCTGAAAAACAACTTCAAGCGACGTCTACAACGCCAACGTAACAACTGAAAATGACACAACTGGAAAAAATTACATTGGACTAACGGAAGTAACCTTTGAACAACGCTACACGCAGCACAAACTTTCTTTACGAAAGAGAAACTATTCAAGCAGCACGGAACTATCAAAGTATATCTGGACACTCAAAGACAGCAACACCAACTTCACAATTAACTGGAGTATTTTAGTGACCGCCCCGGCCTACAACAATAAAAACAAGCGGCACCACTTGTGCCTCACAGAGAAACTTTATAAACTGACTTTATGGCACGGTATGTTTTCCATCGATAATAAACCGTCTGACGATCGCAGCGCAAGCTGCGTGAAACTCAGAGTAACGGTGAAACGATCTTCCTGTCATTAATTTATAACCGCTATTGAAACGCTCTGCAACCCGCATCGAGCACTCTTTCACAGCCACGACTTCCCCTAGTCTGTTTATATATATATATATATAGCATTAGCACTGCACTGATGAGGCCCAGAAGGCCGAAACAGTACTGTCTGCAGTTAGTTATATATATATATATATATAACTAACTATATATATATATATATATAGATAGATAGATATAGGAGAAGTAGTGTGGCACACGAGGACGGACAACTTCGAGCGAAGGAAGACATATACTCAATAAAAAGTCTAAAAAGTTTAAACTTTTCAGACTTTTTATTGAGTATATGTCTTCCTTCGCTCGAAGTTGTCCGTCCTCGTGTGCCACACTACTTCTCCTACCATTTATCGAGGTTTGGACAGTGAATCCTTTTGGATCCTTCTGGCGCGGCGTCACTGTTGGCTCTAGGCCTTTTAACTTATTATATATATACATATATATATACATATACATATATATATATATATATATATATATAGAGCAAGTCTTTAGTGGAACTCTCAGGCCAACAAAGGCGCACCGCGCCAGGAGGATCGATAGAGATTCGCAGTCCAAACCACGCAGCAAACACGAACGTAGACAATTTAAAAATTGCGAGGATGGACAACTTCTGACGTCAAAAATTTGAAATTTTAATAAAAAGTGTTTCGGTCCGAGACCTTCTTCAGTTATTTACAACTTTTTAAATAAAAAAAGAGCATTAAATAAGATCGAAGTGCTAATGATTACGTAATTACAGATAACGACTAATGAACTGGTGGTAATAAAAAGATAACAAAAAAACCTAATTACAAAGAAAGCAATGAACAAAATACAAGAAACAAACCCTAAAAACTAAGAGATAAGAATACTAGATATGTTAAAATAAATGGCGTAACCAATTGCAAAGAAGCAATGCGGCAGGCAAAAAAAGGGGAGGCTCACTTTTAACTACAACTGTAAACCGTAACAAAATCTCAAAACAAGGCCTTTGGAGCCCGAAAGGGCAAATTAGCAACAAAATCCCTGGAGGGGCCCTTAAATGATACTAATCATAATAAAATCCCTTGGCAGGGCCTTTGAGCCCAATCCACACCTAATTAAAGGGCCGACAAAATCCAAGAAAAGGGCCTTTAAACGATCAATTAGTAGCGCCTAATATAAGATGGAAAATTAATTGTAGCAAATTCTGCTTTTTCGAATGAAATTCCTTTCTTTTATTTAAACCATGGGGTGCCAAAGACACACACACACACACACACACACACACACACACATATATATATATATATATATTTAAACCATGGGGTGCCAAAGACACACACACACACACACACACACACACACACATATATATATATATATATATATATATATGCCGGGCGAAGCTCCGGGCGAAGCTCATCACCTTAGTTGTGATTTGAGCACTCTCGCATGGCAACGTGTCTGCACTTGGTCCCACAAGTGTAGCGCCCAGGCAATGGTTTATTCCAGAGCTTGGCCCAGTGTCTGCACTGCACTGATGAGACCCACATAGGTCGAAACAGTGTGCACTGTCTGCAGTTATATATATATATATATATATATATATATATATATATATATATATATATATATATTGTGGGAGGAAAAAGACAAGTAAACTACAGGCTTGTAGGGATGAACTTGTAGTTTACTTGTCTTTTTCCTCCCACAATATATACTTCGCTCTACTTCTATGTATTGAGCACTGTTCTACGAAAATCAAGTCACACTTTATATATATATATATATATATATATATATATATAACTAACTGCAGACAGTAATTTTTTTTTTTTTTTTTAAATATAAAAGCCTGGAGACCAGGCGGTTTTATTTCGTCAATTTACAATCCTAATTGATTAAAGTATTCGAATGAAATTATGAGTTACTTAGGTAATTACAGGTCTCAATTTACTAATGATATTTTCTCTTACAGGCGGCACGAACAGCGCACGGGCCATAACAGCCCGGAGTAAGCGCACACCTGTAAGAGGTAACAAAGTTCTACTTAAAAGTTTTCTATTTACTAATTACAAAGAGATTTTTCCGACCACGTGGGGCGCAAACAGCGCGCGGGCCTGTAGCACGGAGTGAGCACCCCTCATGGGCGAGATTTAACAAGTTTTATTATATACAAAGGTTCAGGGGGGAGCAAGAGAGGGGAAGAAGACGGGTTTACCAGCGTCGACCGAACAAAGTACGTTTTTAAGAGACCAAAAATTCCTTAAGGTGTCAGTGTCGTTACTAAGAATTCTGAGTTGGACATCTTTCTTAATTAAGTCCATAATCGCGTTGGAGCTCAAAAGAGAACCTTCGAAGGTAGCTTTATTTCTGGCAAGCCAACACCAATATATGATGGTTGCCTTGAGAAAGTTAGATAAGGATATAGCTGTGGTAGATTGGTCTAGGGAAAAAGGGTAGTAAATAGATGTAGGGGAGATAGAGAAGGGGGAGTCGAGTAGAACACGGAAAAGGGGGGAGAAATGGTCCCAGACTTTCACAACTCTGGGACATCCCAAGAAGCAGTGTTCAATAGTTTCTGTTTTTCCGCAGATCGCGCATTTGTCATTATTGATGTATCCCCAAGACTTCAGGAGATATCTTACGCGGATCATTCTATGGATCAATAGCTAAATTAGATCGTTCTTCTTGTTTTCAATTAGTTTTAGGCGAGA
Organism: Stylophora pistillata; assembly: GCF_964205215.1. Taxonomy (NCBI): domain Eukaryota; kingdom Metazoa; phylum Cnidaria; class Anthozoa; order Scleractinia; family Pocilloporidae; genus Stylophora; species Stylophora pistillata. Next base: position 26,046,433 of record NC_142522.1, read on the forward strand.
CTTGCGCCACACCCAGGCCCCAACGATTGATGGGGCGGTCCATAGCAGACGCCCGAAAACCGGAGCACCGGGGTGCAACGCAGACGGGGTCAAGCAACAAAAGATATAAATTCTTACTGGTGAGTAAATCAGGTAAGGCAACAGTTTTCTGATGCAAGGTACGGAAATTATCTAAACAAAGCCGGTAGTGCAGTAAATGGTTTGAACCCGGGGGTAACATGTGAAGGTGTAGTCTGATCGTCCGGGTGAGTGTAGTCCTGAGAAGGACTGTTGTCGGTGGCAGTGACTGACGTTTCGACAACCTGTGCGGAAGTCATCATCAGAGTCAAGTGAGTGATTGTTGTCAGTAGAATGTTCTTATTCCAGTTCGTGTGAAATGATCGGTTGGTTTTGCCGTGATGTTATTGGCTGTGAGACTCAAGTGACGTAAGTCGTTCGTGATTGGTCTGTTTCGGTCTGTCGGTAAAGCTAGGTTGTTCTTTTTCGGTCGTTTGTGATGTTTATGTCGTGAATGAGTCGTTTGTATGGGGCGGGTAGTTGTTGACATCTGTTTAGGGGAGTCTGTTCTAAGTTAGTAAACCAGCTTTCCAGAGTCAGTCGTTGAAAATAGTCAGTGCTGTAGGTTAGGCATTGCGCAGAGTCCCAGTCAATGTTGTGGTTGGTAAGTCGATGGTGTTCAGCAATGTGATTGCTGACATCACCTTTCCTCGTCGCCCGTCTGTGTTCAGTCAGTCTTGTTGTGAGGTTTCTGCCAGTCTCACCGATGTAGGAGACAGGCAGAAACCGACAGACCGAAACAGACCAATCACGAACGACTTACGTCACTTGAGTCTCACAGCCAATAACATCACGGCAAAACCAACCGATCATTTCACACGAACTGGAATAAGAACATTCTACTGACAACAATCACTCACTTGACTCTGATGATGACTTCCGCACAGGTTGTCGAAACGTCAGTCACTGCCACCGACAACAGTCCTTCTCAGGACTACACTCACCCGGACGATCAGACTACACCTTCAAAGCCGGTAGTAATTGGAAGGAAGGAAGGAAGAGGGACCAGAATTGGTGGGAAAAGAAAAACGGGGATCTAGAATAGTTAGCTTATGTCCTAAAAAATATCGAGCTAGGTAATGCCATTTGGATGTGCCAAAGTCATCTCTTAAACTGGAAAAAACAGAAAGGCGCAGGCTAGCGCACTTAGCTTTAAAATTAACGACGTTGAGGCCCCCAGATGATGGGGGCGCACAACAGCGATCGCGACTAACATTTTCCACTTTTCCTTTCCAGATAAAAGGCCAAATGATGGACTTAAAGCTATCGTGCACCCAACGGGGAGGGGGGATGACGTGCCATAAATGGCTTGCGCCTAAAGTATTTACAATTAGGGTCCTACCGATAAAAGACAGGTCTCTTTGTTTCCAAAGATTTAGAACCGAACTTAGTTTGTCTAATTTGGCCCGCCAATTGTCGTCGTCGACATTGACGAGGCCGTTTGAGAAGTAAACACCAAGCACTCTCATTTTATTGACCCATTTGAGGCCATAGGGAGATTCAATTCTAGCTCGCCATTTTCCTAACCACATTGCTTCAGATTTGGACGTGTTCAGTTTAGCGCCAGATCCTTGTTCAAATTTTGATACGACTCGGAGAAGTGAAGAAAGAGATCTTTCGGATTTTAAGAGGCAAGTAGCATCGTCAGCGTACTGGGATATTTTATATTGAAGGCCCCCTGCTCCGGGGAGCAGGAAACCTTCAATATCTTTACAATTACGGATTTGCGTTGATAATACTTCTGAAACTAGCACATAAAGGAGAGGAGATAATGGGCATCCCTGTCTCACCCCTCTTCTTAAGTGGACGGGGGGGGGGGGGGAGGACAGGGAGCCATTAACAATGATTCTAGAGAAGGCTTTAGAATAAAATAGTTCGACCCACCCACAAAAGGAGGGACCGAAACCAAATTTACGCAATACTCTCATCATGAATTCGTGGTCAACTCGGTCAAAAGCTTTTTCTTGATCTAAGGAAATGAGAATACCTTGTTCATAAGTTTTGTCAATCATGTCAAGGGCATCATGAGGTAAGGCCAAATTTGAGAAGATAGTGCGGCCGACCACGCCGCACGTTTGGTCTGAATGCACGATGGAGTTCATGACTTTTTTCAATCGTTCAGTGATGATTTTAGATGCTAACTTGTAGTCAGTGTTTAACAAGGAAATCGGGCGCCAATTTTTTGCAAGGCGTCGATCATCTTTTTTGTGGATGAGTCGTAGGAGGCCCTCGTCCTGGCTATCCGCGAGGGAGCCAGCAAGAAAGGCGCCGTTCAAAACTGAAAGGAGAGATTCGCTCAAATCATTCCAAAAACACGAATAAAATTCTGTTGGGAGACCATCAGAGCCGGGTGACTTGCCGGTCTGAAGACGTTCCAATGCAGTAAGTAATTCTTTATCAGAAAAAGGGCCTTCACATGGATTGCGCTCATAATCAGTCAGTGAAAATTCGAGGTCGTCAATTATTTCAGTTTGAATTCGCATATCAAGAGGATCTTTGGCGAATAAATTCTTGTAGAAATTGGTTAAAATTCTTTCAAGATCATTTTGAGAATTTCTGAGAACACCGTTCTCGTCAAAAAAGATTCAAAACTATTCATGTCAGCTCGTTTTTTCGCCAGACGGAAGAAATAGCGTGTTGGTTTCTCGCCTTCTTCAAACCATTGTGCTCGGGAGCGGACTTTAGCTCCTTCGGCTTCTTTCGAGATTAGAGAGGACAATTGGCTTTCCAAGTCGCTAATTACACCTGGGTTATTTAGGCGATTAGAATGTAAAGCGTTTTTAGCTCGGGTTAATTGCTTAGTAATTAGGATTCTTTTGGCATTTGCTGTTCTCTGTTTACGGGTACAGTATGAAATACTTGTTTTGCGGATTTCAATTTTTAGAGCATCCCACCATTCGCGAAGGAAGGCGAATTCGGGGATTTTAAACTTAAAGTTGTTAATCGATTTTGACATAATGTTTTTAAATTCTACATCTGAGAGTAAAGAGCTGTTGAACTTCCAAATTCCAGGACCGTGATTAGAAGGGTTAGTCATTAGTTCGATTTTTACAAAGTCATGATCGGATAGGTCGTATACGCATGGAAGAATATTACATTTCGTTACTAGGGTTAAGCCTTTAGCGACGAGAAAGCGGTCAATTCTAAATGCCTGGGTATGGTCTTTGTTAGACCAGGTGAAAGTTACTTTTCGCGGGTTGTTTTTGCGCCAAATGTCTGTAAGTGAGAAGTCAGCACAAAGGGATCGGAGAAGTTTTTGATCAGACAATGGGATGGCGGAACAATTTAATTTATCTAGGACATTGTCTACACAATTAAAGTCTCCCCCGATCACAAGATCCCCTTGGGGGAGAAAGTAATTGTGCAGACAAGAGAAAAAACCTTTGCGATCCGAAATAGCATTGGGAGAGTAAATGTTTACTAAATTTAGTTTAGAGTTATAGTAGTCAATGAGTAAGCTCAATATCCTTCCGTCAGAATCGGTCAAAAAACGAATAATTCTGCCTGGGAAGTTTAAAGAAAAAAGGATGGCAACACCGGCAGACCTGCCAGTCCCGAAGGACCACAGACATTTGCCGCGCCAGAGTGTTTCGAATTCCTCCGCTTGTTTTTTTCATGAGACATGTGTTTCTTGTAAAAAGATTATGTCACAGTTTGAATAATTTAATTCTTGAATAATTTTCCTACTTTTTCTAGAAGACCCGAGTCCTCGCACATTTAAATAAATTATTTTAAGCTTACTCATCGAGTTTGGTTAATAAATAAATAAGCAAATTAATAGATAAATTAATATCTGTACCGCCTTCTCCTGACTCTTTCCCATCCGTCGTCGCTATCAGTATCTGAATAATCGCGGCGAGAAGATCTGTCTCGGTCATCGCACTTGCGATAGCGGTCACGGTCGCCTCTTCTCTCTTCTCTTCGATCATTCTTTCGGTCATCTCGCCGATCGTTCCCTCGCTCATCTCGCCGTTCATCCCCTCGCTCGTCTCGCCGTTCATCCCTTCGCTCATCCCGCCGTTCATCCCTTCGCTCGTCTTTTCTTTCTGAGTCCTTTTGTCGCTCGTCGCGTCCCTCAGGGGGCTGTTTCCTTTCTTCCTTCGTTTGCTTCTTTCGCTCTTCGTCCTGTTTACGTTTGTCTTCCTTTTCGCATTTTTCCTTCATGCGTTTCAGTCGTTCATCCCGCTCCATTTTCTTCTGTTCCTCCGTTTTCTCTACCTTCGCACCGGCATCAATATTTGCGCTGAAGAGAACGAACGGGCAGCTGTCAATGAGATGTTCGTCTGACAAACAAACTGAACATTTAGCCCCTTCCTCGCAATCTTCGGAACGGTGGCCAGGGCGCTCACAGTTAAAGCAACGAACTGTTGAGCATTCCCTGGCCAAATGGCTCTCATCACCGCAGTTTCTACGCGATTTAGGCTGGTTCGGGTACCAGATAAATATCGTCTCACCGGCCACGCGGATAGTATTTGGGATCTTGTGGGCGATATTCATTCTGGCCGTTCGCACTCCGTTTTCGATATGTTGAACGACTAGATCACGGCGGAAGCTGAGGACACGGCCATAGTGGCTAAGGCGGCCAATTAAGGCCGTATCCGGCAGCTCCGCTGGCGCCTCATATATTTTCACAATTGTAAGACGGTTCTCGCAGTCGCCAAGAAAGGTTTTCAGCCTCTCGATCTCAACGTATGGGGTTTCAAGAGCAGCCTCCTTCGCCGCTCGCGATACAAAAGAGACTACCCAGGACTTGTTCGAACTTTTCTTCTGGATTGTGGCGATTGAATCAATGTCAATGCCAGCGGCATCAAAGCTCTCCAAAATAGTCTGGGAGGTAACCAAGGTGTCCACGGAAAAATACACTGACCGGTCTTTGATTTTAAGTTTTGAAAATGGTTTATTCATAACAAACCACATAAGTTACAAAATAAAAGTGCTAACGCACGTGGGCTCGGCCCCAACTAATTATTAATAAACAGTCCAAAGTTCCAAAGTATAAGAGTTGTTAATTATATAGGAGTATTAAATATTACTAATATTAATGTAAGGTTATAAATAATTCCAAAATAGTTAGGTCTAATATTAATATATGCTTAATCTATAATATTGGTATGGCTAGGGCTAACATAGACTAATATTAATGTAACTCTAGGATTGTTTAATGCTAATTCTAAGTTTTAAATAATTCCAAGTTAATTTAATAAAATGTTAACTAAAGCTTAAGGTAATCTATTTACAAAAGTATTCTATAGGAGTCCTCATCATTTGTACAGATTGATGGGGACTCCCAAGCGTTTCTAAAGTTAGATAACGAGAGTCGGAAGTAGTCGCACGCAATTCTGTTTTTGGTCTCGCTGAGGGCATAGCGAATTATACCCTCAGGGGGGTCATTCCCGTTGTGGAAGGTAGATTTATTTCGAAATTTCCAGATGCTGCACAGAATCGTCTTAATTAGAAAGCGGGCAATACGATTCTGTTTTGGACTAGCGGGGGTCCAACGAAAAAAGAAAACATAGGTACAGGATTGGAGAAAGCTAGTTCCAAGGATAGAGGAGATAATAGAGGAAAAGTAGGTCCATACAGATTTCACACGGGGGCAATTGAGAAAACAGTGATCTATAGTTTCTTTGCGGGAACAGGAGGCGCACTTATCTGAGTCGATATATCCCCAATTCTTTAGAGAATCGCGGACCTTAATAGCGCGAAGTACAATTTTCCAGAGTATGTCGTTCTTATAATTTTCAGAAAAGTCATCTCGCACTAAATTCCAAAATTTGTCAAGATTAAAGTCAATCGGAAGGAAGGGAGTCCAAAAGCGATGAAGAATTGGAGATGTGGAGTTTTCCTTCAAGAGAATTCGATAACATTTCTTGGAAGAAAATTCAAAATCGCGCCACTCCGTGCGGGAGAGAATCCCACGTAGAGTAGTGAGCGCCGAGAGAACAATCTCATAATAGGGCGTCAAGATCTGTGTACTCGGGGTGGAGTTATCTCGAAGAGAGCTCCACTCCGAGCGACAAGAGGCAAGCCTAGAGCCTAGAAAATATCTGGCAAAATAAAAGGATTTTGATTCGCGATTATCTAGATTAGAAACTACCGAGGCTAATTTAAGAGATTTACCTTTGATCAGGAAATTCAAAATGCCGAGACCGCCACTGTTAAGAGATTGGTGGCAGGTCCCTCGGCTCACTGTTTCAGTTCGACAACCCCAGACAAATGGCCAGATTAAAGCGTTCACCTTGGAAATTACCCATTTTGGGACACACAAAACTGTAGAGAGATATAGGAGCTTGCTAATTCCGAGGGTGTTAACGATGAGTGATCGACCGACAAGAGAAAGAGAGCGGAATTTCCATAAATTTAGATGTTTTCCTAATTTCTCTAGTTTTGGCTGCCAATTATCTAATTCAGTATCGCGGTCGAAAACAACGCCTAGAATTTTTTTTTTGTCACCCATTTGAGGCCAAGTGGTTGGTCGTCGCGCTTACGCCACGCCCCCAACCACATGGCCTCTGTTCTCGTGAGATTAAGGTGTGCCCCAGAGCCACGCTCGTAAATATTAATCATGTTGAATAGAACTTGCAGAGAGCGATAAGATTTCACTATACAGGTCGTATCGTCAGCATAATTTCCAACTTTATAACAGAGACCACGTGCGCCCGGAAGGAGAAAACCTTCGATTTCAGGATTATTTCAGATTTTGCATGCGAGAGTTTCAACTCACAAAACATAGAGCATGGGAGACAGGGAATCCCCCTGTCTTACCCCACGAGACAAAGGAATCGCATCGGTTAGCCATTCATTAACAATAACACGCATATTGGCCCCATTATATAAAGTGTTGATCCAAAAACAAAAAGACGGGCCAAAACCAAAACGGGGTAAGAGGCTTTGCAGAAAGGTGCGATTAACGCGATCGAAGGCTTTCTCTTGATCTAAACTGAGCAAAATGCCGGTTTCATTCGTGCGGTCGATGTAATCTAAGATGTCCCTGAGTAAATGTAAGTTTGAAGTAATTTTGCGTCCGGGCACAGAACAAGTTTGATCATGGTCAACGATATATTCCAGAACTGTAGTGAGTCGAAGAGAGAGAACTTTTGAGCATAACTTATAGTCAACGTTTAAGAGAGAAATCGGACGCTATTTTTTCAGATTCTTACGATCTCTTTTCTTAAAAATAACGCGTGTGTTGCTCATCTTCATGGAATCACACATCTCTCCGGTTTGGTAGCATGCATTTAAGACTTGACATAAATGTGGAGCTAAACGATCCCAAAATCTAGCGTAGAATTCAACCGAAAGGCCATCAGGGCCAGGCGATTTATTCCTATTCATATTTTTCATAGCGAGAGTAAGTTCGTCAAGCGTGATCTCGCCTTCACAAGATGACGCCTGATCAAAAGTTAATTTCCGTGATAGAGAGGATAAAAGATCTTCTTGAAGAGCAGCATCTATCGGTTCTTCGGAAAAGAGCTGAGTGTAGAAATCGACATGAGTCTCTTTGCAGTTGTCTTCGCTTTTTATGGGAAAAGGAGATCGTTTCTTCTTTACTAGACTGTTTTAAAAACTCCCACCAATCTTGGAGATACGGAAAACAAGATAAAAAACGTACATGATCATCGATTAATTTCTCTATAGTAGCGCAAAAATCCTTATCGTTCAAAAGAGAGTTGTTAAAACACCAAACGCCTGGACCGCGTTTTACAGCGGTGGGAATATCAAAGGTAAGAAAAACAAAATCGTGGTCGGATATCGAACAAGGGCTAATGTCACACTTAACGTCGGGTGATAATAAATCTTTCGAAATTAAAAACTTGTCCAGTCTACTCCCAATTGACCGTGTGGAATTAAACCACGTAAATTCTCTTGATCTTGGATGCAACTTTCGCCAAACATCTGAAAGCGCGAAATCACTTTTTAAAGATTCGTAATCTTTGTGTATAGAGATATTCCCACCAAACTTATCGAGAGCGTTGTCGTAACAATTAAAATCTCCTCCGATGATAGTCGCAGAGGAGGGAATGAAAAATTCATGAATCGAAACAAAAAAACTTTTCCGTTCGGTAGGATTGGTAGGAGCGTAGATATTGACTAGATTGATATCAAAGTCGTTGCACCTGATCAAAACACTGACAATACGACCTTGTGAGTCCTTCTTCCAAGATACGATTTCGTTTGAGCATTTCGAAGAAATCAAGGTGACGACACCACCCTGTTTCCCCGACGCAGGGGACCAAAAACTACGGCCCAGCCATCTACGGGATAGAGATTTTATAATAGATTCAGAATGAATTAACGTTTCTTGTACAAAACAGACATCACAGTTGGACTTCTCGATCAAATCAAACAAGAAATTGTAGTTAAGGGGGTTTGCTAGCCCTCTTGCATTAATAGTTAAGAGTTTGAAATAACTTGGAAAAAAGACTCACTTAAAAAGGTAAAAAACTTACTTGGACTTTTTAGAGTGTCTATTTTTTCCTTTTTTCTTTTCCGTGGGGGTAGTTTCCATTCGACTTGGAGATACATCGGATGATTTTCTTTTGAGATCATTGGTGGTTTCCATGTCATTTTCGGTTTCAAGGGTAAATGAAGCTGTGGTAGGAACAGGTATCGATGAGCGTGGCCTTCCGGTGGTGAGCGTAGGTGTAGTAGGTTTACGAATGCAGGCAAGGGACAGATCAGGCAAGCGAGCAGGTGTGCGACGGGATGACGGCTTGATGGATTTGGGAGCAAAGAAGCCATGAGGATCCAGAATCGGGGAATCAGAAGAGACGGATGACGGTTGAGAAGATTGTTCGGAGAGATTGTGCGAGGGCAGTTCGGGTTGAGAGTGTTGCTGTTCAGGTTGAGAGTGTTGCGAAGGTTTTTCTGGTTTAGAATGTTGCTCGGACTGTTCAGGTTGAGAGGGTGGTTGAGTCTCGTTGAAATGTTCAGGTTGAGAAGGTTGTTCCAGTTGAGAAGATTGATTAGTTTCATTGAAGACGTCAGGCGGGGGGGAGACGGGAGGCAAATTGTCAGCAAGTTCTTCGTTGACGAGCGCATTTGGCAGAGGAAAATTTTCAGAAGATCGTTTTGGTGAAAGAAGAACAGAAGCAAGTGGAGCCTTTTCGTCAATAGAACCATGGTCGTCTGATACATCAATGTTTACTTCATCCGTTTCATCGGTTTCGGCACAGTGAGTGAGTGGAAAGACCCAACAGTAATCACAATTGATCCCCAAGTGGCCTTCCTCTTTACAAATACAGCATAGAACGGGGCGTTGACACTCTGACGCCTCGTGGCCAATGCCTTCGCAATTGAAGCAAATCTTGTTGGGGCAGCCATTAGCAAAGTGTCCAGAACAATTACATTCGCGGCAAGTGGGAACTTGGCCATTATGTCGCAGGAAGATCTGAAACTTTCCAAATCTCAGGAAACTCAGGATAGGTTTAAAAACCCGAACACGGTAGTATCGAAAGCCATTGTAAATAGTGGGAGCATAAGAATGCTTACCTCTCCGGTAGTGTAACACCCCACAGTAAGGTGCTAGGCGTTTAATTATCGCCAAATCTGATAGTGCAAAGGGCGCGTCGTAGATGGTGAGAAATGTTAACGGTTTGTCAACATCTTGTAGGGCGTAGTTTTCTGAACCAAGTTTTAGAGAATTGAAGCTTAAAAACCTTTCTTTGGCGGTCTCAGACTTGAAAGTCACGACGACTTCCCCATTAAGTTTTTGTTGGAGGCATTGTATGTCTGTAAATTCAATGTTCAGCGCCGAAAAAGCGTCGAAAACGGAACGAACAGTCGCTGATTTAGACGGTGTAAAAAAAGCGGTTCTCGGCCGCTGCGGCATGTTGTTTTCAATAAAAGCAGAAACCCGCTTGTTTGGCACATCATTTCCAATATTTCCAGAGGTACGTGCAGCTCTCGTCGCATATGATTCTCCATTTACGATCGATGAGTCTTCAATGGTTCCATCGGCAACTAAATCTTCTAACAATCCCTCAGTATTCATACCTGAATCCATAAATGGCACACAAAGCAAATGAAAAAAAAGGCCCAAAGGCCAGACTAACCTTAAATCGACAAAGTTAAACTTTGGCTAATCGAGGAGCTCAAAGTCGCACGTCTGAATTAGTACTGTACAGTACTGTACTGTACTGTACATGTACCTGTATTTCGCGGACCGGTCTTTGATGATCTTGGTTTGCCCTGAGCCCATAAATGGTACGCCTCTAAAACGCACACCACTGTTTTCAAGGAGTTTTAAGGCCTCCGGGACATCAAGCTCGGACGCTGTTGCCCAGGTTCCGTCGGTGGTACTGGTGAACTGCTCATTAACTTGGCTCTCCTGGCTTTCCATTATCAAAACTGAAAGAAAAAAAGAGAATACTGATTTTCATAGGCTAAAAGGCCGAGAAGCTTATAACTGTTTCGGCCTTCTGGGCCTCATCAGTGCATTTTTTTTATGTTTAAGGTGGACGGCCGGGCCCCGATGAAGGGAGGTGCAATCCCGCCGACCTACATGTCTAATCCCAACCCATTGGCTTACGTGCAATGCCTTAGGGAAGGGGACCACCAAAAACGAGGGTCACCAGACGCCAAACTCGCTGGGGAATCGAACCCCACCTCACTTAAAAATTAACACACACACACCCAGAAATTAAACACACCCACTCAAAACTTAGCTAATTTTTTCTTTTAGTTTTTCTTTTTAAGCCTAAGTTAATTATATATTTTATTTTGGTTTTTTAGATTTTTTAAGTGACCGGTAAAGCCTAAAGGCAGTAGAAATTTCACGATGTTCAAAAACATATCTCGGATCAGAGTACCAAACGGAAATATCTTTACCAGCAGGAGCAGGCAGGTGATGTAACACAGCAATCTCGGCCAAAAAAACGCGGTCCTCGGATGAAATAGTGCTAAGCCACGGGTCCTTTAAAAAAACAGCGGAAAGTTCAGAGGGAGTAACAGCAATAGGCTTGGCTGCAGCAGTAGAATCAGTGGGTGGGGCCTGTTGGGTCCTCTTGACAGTGTTATTAGCAGAAGTGGGAGCCGGGGAGGCTGAACGCTTCCGAGAAGCAGAGGTCGTCTCTCCGACATCCATATCGGAGACAGGGTTAGCAAAACCCTGTGTTGCCGGTACACAATCATTTGGTAATTCCTCACCCTCGTTTAAAGAGGTGAAGCGATCTTCACTCGCCTCAGATGAGAGCGAGCAGGCTTCATCAGCACTGTCAGCGGGCGGCTCTTCAGGCATAGAGGATGGCACGACATCGTCTGTGACTGTAGGTACATCAACGGTGGCCTTACAATCTCTAGCAAAATGGCCTTGCTGTGAACACCTAAAACACTTGCCCTTGGAAGGGCAACTCGCAGCCTTATGGCCTATTTTACGGCACACAGTGCACTGCAGGGGTTGCCCCCTGTACCAAACCCTACAACGTATACCTCTAATACCAATAAATGGTGGAATAACTTTCTGAACCACCATCTGAATAATTCTAGACCCAGTAAAGACCGAGGGTCTAACCGACCAAGACTGATGACGGACAGACTTGACGATGCCAAAAGCAGACAACGCAGTACGTATCGCTTCATTGGAGCCCTCAAAAGGGAACCAAGACAGAACCACAGTGGTAAGTTGAGGTGGGGGAGGAGGAGGTGTAACCACCCTACACTCCACCTCACCTAACTTAACCACGCCCAACTCTTCAAAAAAAAGCTTGGCCACATCAGCTGCAAAAGTAACCCTGGCAACGCGACCAGGGCACGCCTGCACTGCCTCCACAACATGATCAGACTCACGATCAAAATACTCGAGGAGTAACTTTACTGCCTCAGGAAAAAGCATCCCCTCGGGGAGCCCCTTGCAGTCCACATCGATTGTCCTACTAAAGGAAACAATCATCCTGAAGTTCGGCCCCAACCCAAAGACAAAGCAAAGGGATGGGTAACCAAACACCGACCAAAAGCGAAAAAGGAGAAACCTGACCGAGAGGAAAAGATCACAAGTTTTCCCTTCCGGCAGGTACTCACTTAACTGATACTAGACCTCACCAAAAACAAGCACACCACAAACCAAACTCCCAACCACTAGGGAAAGGAGCGAACACTTACCAACAAGCAAAAGCCCGCGTCAGGTAAGTATCATCACCTCATCAGTGCAGTTTTTTTTATGTTTAAGGTGGACGGCCGGGCCCCGATGAAGGGAGGTGCAATCCCGCCGACCTACATGTCTAATCCCAACCCATTGGCTGGCGTGCAATGCCTTAGGGATGGGGACCACCATAAACGAGGGTCACCAGACGCCAAACTCGCTGGGGAATCGAACCCCACCTCCCTTAAAAATTACACACTCACTCCCAGAAATTAAACGCACCCGCTCATTACTAATTATTTTCTTTTTTTTTTTTTCTTTTTTTTTTTTTATATGACCTTAATTAATTACTTTGGGAACTTTTTGTTGCAAAATTCCATAGCAGTCTTATAGTCTTCATCTCTCAAACCAATAAAGCGGGGATCTGAAGTCCAACGGCAAAAACGTTTTCGCTGATCAAGCGGTTTACGATAATCAACCGCAATCTCCCACAGGATTGCACGGTGGTCTGCAGAACAGGCTGCCAATTCCGGAACTTCAAGGAAAACATCAGGGCTACTATTGCGGATATCGCTCATGGGTGAAACCGCAGCACTTTTAGACGGGGCCTGTTGAGTCCTCTTAACTGAAACGGGAGCAGAAGAAGAAGGGCGTTTCCGGGAAACAGTGGTCCAGGGACCACTTTCACCAGCCATGTCAGAGTCAGCAGAGTTAGCAAAGCCCTCGGTTGCTGGTATAATAACCTCATTTCCAGTCGCCTCACAAGAGGCGAACCGGTCTTCGCTCGCATCTGAGTCTGGAGATGAACCAACTTCATCCTCAGAGTCTTCAATAACAGTGTCGGGGGTCTCTTCTTCGGCGGGAGTGATCTCCGCTGGAGGAACAGCCACGGGATCAGCTACAGGCTCGATAGCCGCAGAGGCCATTGCTGGATTGGGACAATTCCGGGCCAGATGACCTTCTTTAGCACACTTGAAACATTTACTTGACAAGTCACACCGTAGGGGCTGACCCCTATACCAAACCTTACATCTAGCCCCACGTACGGAAATAAACCTTGGAATCTCCTTCTTCACCGGTCTATCAGGCCAGACTTGATGCCTCACGCTCTTAATGGGGCCATAGGCTGACAGGGCAGAGGTGATGGCTTCATTTGGACCCTCAAAAGGGAACCAGGAAACCACAACGGTTGACATCTGGGGAGGGGGGGACGGGGGCTGAGCCACCCTACACTCCACCCCATCCAGTACCACTACACCTAACTCCTCAAAATGAGCCTTAGCAGGCTCACCACCAGCAACAAAAGTGACTCTGGCCACACGACCAGGACACGCTTGAACTGCCGCAACACCATATTGAGACTCAGTCTCAAAAAACCCGAGGATCAAGGGCATGACGTCCGGGAAAGACAACCCCTCAGGGAGCCCCCGACAGTCAATGTCGATTGACCTCTTAAAAGCAACAACCATTGTGAGACCAAGGTAAGTTCGCCTCCACCCAAGAAATCCCAAAAAGGGATGGGTGACCGACCCGAATAAAAGAAAAAACCACTGCCAAGGAGGAAAAAGTCGCAAGTTTTCCCTCCCGGCAGGTACTCACTTATCCGACTAGAACTCCAAAAAAACAAACAAGCACACCACAAAACAAACTCCCAACCACTAGGGAAAGGAGCGAACACTTACCGACAAGAAGAATCCCGCGTCATGTGGGCCTCATCAGTGCAGTTTTTTTTATGTTTAAGGCGGACGGCCAGGCTCCCGTGAGGGCGGTGCAATGCCTGTCGACCTAAATGTCTAATCCAAACCCGCCGCCAGAGTGCAAGGGCTTGAGGGTTGGGACCGCCATAAACGGAGGGCCCACCAGGACGCCAAACTCGCTGGGGGATCGAACCCCACCTCCCAGGTTAATCACACACTTTCAAAGATTAAACTCCCATGCTCAGATTAGTGATAATGGTTAGTCAAAGCACCAAAATACCACACTCACGCATACCCGCTGACACACTTACCTACCACAGTAGGGACAAAAGCAAACAAAAACATGGACAAAACATGAATAGAACAGAACCACTGTACAGTACACCAATGAAGGAGACCCAGCACAAGTGGCTACATGACAGACACAACAGGACTGAAACGGAACAAAACCCCTGTGCAGTACACCAATGAAGGAGACCCAGCACAAAAGGCAACATGACGGACACAGGAACACACGGGGGAGAAGGGGGAGAACTAAAGATTGAAGACCAGAGAGTTGCCTGAGACAGAAGCAATAACGCCACGAGCGCACCACTGTCTGTGGAAGAAGCGACGACGTCTGCTAGATTTGCACCGCCTGAAGGCTAGAGGTAGATAAAACTTCAAGCGGGCTTTAATGGACGCAATCACCGCAACGGCACCAGGACGAACATTACGGAACCGGTAATCGTTCCTACACAACCAAATACAGTACTTAGAAACATTAAGAAGGTAGACGAAACCCCAAGGGACAGAAATCAATTCACTCGTCTTAAACCCGAAAAGAACATGACGTAAAAGAATGACAGGACTCATAGGGGAGAAAACGAACAACAAAGACTGGACCCAGGAGAGAACACTCTGAGCAAGCGGACAATAGTAAAACAGATGCTCAAGTGACTCAACCTGGGGACCGCAAAAACAGAACGGAGAAACCGACAAACCAAAAAGAGAGAGACGCCGAGCGGTGTACAGAACGCCATGCGCAATCTTCCAGTTAAGGTCGGTGACACGACGATCCAGGTCGAACATAGACAGGGTACGCCACGTGGCAGGCCAATCAAGATTAGGGAATTGAAGTTCATACTTGTACACACAACGGGGCTGGACCATGTTCTCAGAAAGGAGATACAAATAGCATGACTTAGAAGACATGCTGACAACAGGGGAACAGACCAAAGGAGACGAAGAAGCATAAACAAGGCAATCCCTGGACGTGGCAAAAGACCCATCAAGTTTCCGCCACGCTAGGATCAGAGACTGGTAGAATGGTGGCAAGGCTCTAGAGTCAACAGAAAAAGAGCGGGAAAACGCAACGAGAGGAGAGACACCAAGGACAGACTGAAACCAAAACGACATCAGTGAGACCCAACTGGAGGGAGAGGAGGCAAACCTCCTCACCCATTGACCCAGAAGAGCCCACACCTTGAAGCGAACACTGACCACTGAAAAACCACCAAAAAGAGCTGGCTGCACTACTGCAGCGCGGGCGACGAGCTCCCGCTTGCCAGACCAAAAGAATGAAAACACAAGTCGAGTAAGCTCCGTCTCCACCCAAGCCGGCATGTGGATGAGTGACGCCACATACCAGACCCGGGAGAGGGCGAGAGCATTAATAACGAGAGCCTTGCCGCGAAAGGTCAGAACACGTGAACGCCAGGATTTGAGAACATGGTCCACCGCAGAAATGCGCGGGCGCCAATTATCCTCTTCCAGGTTACCAGGACCGATAAACACTCCAAGGACCTTGAGTTTCGAAGGTGTCCAATCGAAAGGGACGGGGGAGTCCGTACGGCCCCGCCAGCCGCCCAACCAAAGGCCCTTGGACTTTCCGAAATTGATCTTTGACCCGGACGCCCGCTCATACTGATGATAAACTTCCAGAGCAGCTTTGATCCCATCGTCGGATGTTAAAATTAACGACGTGTCGTCAGCATACTGAGATATGGGGGATAGTGGGGGACACCCCGGGAGGGAAAGGCCAACGATACGGGGGTTGGAGCGAATACTACAGGCAAGGACCTCCGAAACCAAAACGTACAGCAGAGGAGACAGGGGACACCCCTGCCGGACACCTCGCGAAAGACCGAAAAACGGTGTCAGATGACCATTTACATTAATGGCACTTTGGACCTGCCCGTAGAACAAGTCTACCCAAGCAATGAATTGGGGGCCGAAACCCATGGTGACAAGGGTAGATCGCAAAAAGCCCCAATACACCCGGTCGAAGGCCTTTTCTTGGTCGAGGGATAAGATTGCAAGCGCGGTGCCCGTAGACTCAGCATAACTCACAACATCACGGAGAAAGGTGACATTCTCCCCTATGAACCGACCCGGCACTCCACACGTCTGGTCCCGGTGCACGACCAGGTGAATGACACGGAGGAGCCGGCCAGCAATGGTTCGTGATGCCAGTTTATAGTCGACATTCAACAGCGAAATGGGACGCCAATTCTTTGGATCAAGACGATCCCCCTTTTTAAAAGACAACGAGATCACACCTCTACGCTGAGAGAGAGACAAAGAACCGGAGGAAAAACAGTCGTTAAGAACAGCTACGAGATCAGCACCGACTACGTCCCAGAAACGAAGATAGAACTCCGCTGGAAGGCCATCCAGTCCAGGAGCCTTGTTCCGCTTCATGCCCTTGAGAGCCTCATAGACCTCGAGGGGGGTGAGGAGGCCCTCACAACTATCAGCCCGATCTCGCGGAAGGACAGAAGACAGATTACCCAAAAGAGAAGATTGGATCAAAGTGTCAGTAGGAGAAGCCGTATATAAGTCGGAATAGAAAGAGCCAAGAGTGGCACACAAAGCAACAGAAGAAGAAACAATAGAGCCACCGGGCTCTCTCAGCGCAGAGATGCGGCGGTCGGCAGACCGCTTCTTTTCCAGGCGGAAGAAATAGGCCGAGGAGGACTCACCCTCCTCAACCCACTTAACTCTTGATCGCACTTGAGCACCCTTGGCAACGTAGGTGTCCATAGCTGCCAGATCCGCCAGCGCAGATCGGTAAGGGCCCGCGCAGGAGGTCATGCCAGCATCCAGCTTGGCCCGAAGATGATCGATCAAGCGAACGAGGGCAGCCCTCGATGCAGTTGTTTGAGATGACTTTTTGCGACAGTACCTGATGGTAAGGCCTTTTATCCGACCTTTCCCGCGGTCCCACCATTTGGCGAGAGAGGGGAAGCCAGGAAGGGTACGACGCCACGAAATCCACTCTTCCCTAACGAGCTGGCAATATTTCGGGTCATCTAACATGGATATGTTCAGTTTCCAGTAGCCTGGCCCAGGTGGGACGACGTCGGGAACAGAGACAGACAGCACTACTGCACTGTGGTCCGAAAAGGGGCAGCAGTACATAGCGCAAGAGGACACCGATGGGAGCCAGGCAAAGGGCACCCCAAACAGATCAATGCGCGACGCCAAACTGCCATCCCACCTGGTCCAGGTGAAACCCGAGGAGGAGGGATGGAGGTAACGCCACACATCCATAACACAACATGCCTCGAAAAGCTGGGCCAGCGAAGAGGAACTGTCTCTGTATGAACTTGCAGGTTCAGAACCACGCCGGTCAAGGGCTCGGTCAAAGACGGCGTTGAAATCCCCAGTAAGCACAGTAGGGACAGATGGATCGACTTTTGAATGGAGGGCATCAAGGAATTTATTCCGCGCAGGGTTGCAGTTAGGGGCATAGACACAGACCACACGGAAGACTTTGCCAAAGAGAGAGAATTCACATTGCAGATAACGACCATCGGCAGACCAGGAGTTTAGAAGAGATAAAGAAGAACGATAGAGAATAACACAACCACACGAGTGAACAGAACCAGGAGCCAACACAGACGAAAAGCCGGACGATGAAAACCACAAAGAACACTCAGCCAGAGTGACACAATGAGTTTCTTGCAGGCAGACAGCATCAACCTTCACGGGGAGGGAACGCAACCACTGCAGAAAGCCAAACCTTTTAGACTGGTCCCGCAGACCATTACAGTTTAAGGTAAGGATGGAAAGAGCCATCACTGCGCACAAAAGGGAAGCCATCATGCTTAGGTCTTCTTCTTACCGCCCGAGGACCTCTTGCCAGCCTTACCCAATGCTGCTGCAGATGGTTTTGCAAGCTTCTTACGCCGGGACAAAGCCGACGTAGCCGGAGGTTCTGGATCCGGGTCTTGGGGGGTTGACTCAGAACCAGCGTCCGATGCAGGCCTCTTACGAGTAGCCATGGCCGGAGCTGTATCCATTTCGGAAAGCTCGTTGGCCAGGGCCAAAGAGCTAACATTATTCTTACTGGTACCTTTACCACTAGTAGAGCCTTTTTTGGCATTCTTATCCTCTTTACTATTTACTTTAGCAGGGACCACACTTGCAGTTTCCCCTTTACTAGATAAATTATCAGTAGCGCTACCGTGATTAACGTTAACTACACTAATTGAATTAGGGGCACTGTCAGTACCACCATTTACTTCATTACTAGACACTAGTTCACTATCATTATTTTCAGAAGGGGTCTTACCCGAGGCGTCTGCCCCTCTAGTTTGCTCATCATTCGGAGCCTCACTATTTCCTTTACAATTACTGACATTACTCTCTGACCCAGTCCGAGGAGAAAGATCAGTATTAGCGCTGGCATTGGTTAGATACTCAGCGAGCTCAACCTCTTGTGGGGCACTATCAGCAAGTTGTCTAACAAAACTATTAGCTGCAACAGACAGCATTTGGACTACCTGGGTAGCATAAGCCTCATCCTCAAAGAGAGGAGCACCCGACACCGAGGCCTGGGTACTAGCCGCTATCCCATCGGCCTCAGGGTCACCACTGGCCGGGGGGACGACAGGAATCTGTGCCTGTACCAGTTGGCCGCTGGAGTCCAAAAAAGGGGTGCCCAATTCCATGCCTGACACCTGGGAGGCCGCTTCACCCACCAAGGGTTCGGCTTCACTATCACCATCGACAGCGTCTTCGCACTCGATATCACCAGCCGCCTCAGCAGCATCGCCCTCATCAATGTCACCCCCATCATCGCCAGCCTCTTCCTCCCCACCAGCGCTACCAACCGGGGCCCCAGGGGCCACCGGGGGGGCCTGGGGAAGGATCCATGCAGATGTACACTCCCTAGCAAAATGCCCCGCCTTGTGGCAGCGGCGGCACTTACCCTTATCAGGGCACTGTTTTTCCGCGTGTCCAACTTGTCTACAAATATCGCATCGCAAAGGCTGGTCACGGTACCACACCTTGCAGCGAATACCCCCGATGGAAATGAAACGAGGGATTTCCTTTTTGACAACCATTTTGACAAGACGGCAGCCAGTAGAGACTGACGGCTTGCCAGGCCACATTTGATGGCGGACAGACTTGATCTCACCATAGCTTGAAAGCGCGTTCTTAACTGATTCCACTGGGCCCTCATAAGGAAACCAGTGGACGACGACCATACTAACTTGAGGGGGTGGTGGGGGGGGGGGGGAGAAATGACCTCACATTCGACCCCATTAAGAACCACCGACCCACATTCCTGATAGTGGAACATAGCTAACGCACCCTTTTTATCATCAAAAGTCACCCTGGCAATAAAACCGGGGCACTGCTGGATAGACACAACTTTAGCAACATGCCCAGTTTGCTCTTGGAAGTGGGCATCTATATAACTAATTATTTGTGAGGAACTTGTCCCATTAGGGAACAAATTACAACGTATGTCAATGGTTCTTTGGAAACCAACCATAATTAAGATTTTGTAGTGCCCAGAACTCAACAAGAAACGTGAGTTCGGCCCCACGCAACACAGCCCAAAACTGGATGGGCGACCGAAAAATTTTGTTTCGCCGAAAACAAACCGGAAAAATCGGAAAACGCCGAACACCCGGAAACCACGGTCGAGAAAGGCCGAAGAAAGGACCGAAAAAACCCTCCGAAATCGGCTCGAAGCCGGAAATCGGCAGGGTTGCCGAAGAAGTCCGAAAAACGCCGAAAGATAAAAAGGCGAAAGAGGACTAAAATCGACCAAAACACAAATACTCACAAGAGTCCGTGCCCCAAGAGTGATCCTGCGCAGAATCCCAAAGTAGAGTGAATACTGTGGAGGTGAAGGAGTAAATCCTGGGCCTCATCAGTGCAGTTTTTTTATGTTTAAGGCGGACGGCCAGGCTCCCGTGAGGGCGGTGCAATGCCTGCCGACCTAAATGTCTAATCCAAACCCGCCGCCAGAGTGCAAGGGCTTGAGGGTTGGGACCGCCATAAACGGAGGGCCCACCAGGACGCCAAACTCGCTGGGGGATCGAACCCCACCTCCCAGGTTAATCACACACTTTCAAAGATTAAACTCCCATGCTCAGATTAGTGATAATGGTTAGTCAAAGCACCAAAATACCACACTCACGCATACCCGCTGACACACTTACCTACCACAGTAGGGACAAAAGCAAACAAAAACATGGACAAAACATGAATAGAACAGAACCACTGTGCAGTACACCAATGAAGGAGACCCAGCACAAGTGGCTACATGACAGACACAACAGGACTGAAACGGAAAAAAACCCCTGTGCAGTACACCAATGAAGGAGACCCAGCACAAAAGGCAACATGACGGACACAGGAACACACGGGGGCGAAGGGGGAGAACTAAAGATTGAAGACCAGAGAGTTGCCTGAGACAGAAGCAATAACGCCACGAGCGCACCACTGTCTGTGGAAGAAGCGACGACGTCTGCTAGATTTGCACCGCCTGAAGGCTAGAGGTAGGTAAAACTTCAAGCGGGCTTTAATGGACGCAATCACCGCAACGGCACCAGGACGAACATTACGGAACCGGTAATCGTTCCTACACAGGATGGGGGAGAACCGAGACGTTCACCCCAAACGACCCAACCTTTGTGGTATCGTCTAAGCCATGCCAGGGTGCTCAAACTAGTGTAAACTAGTGAGCATGCGCAAATGCAGCAGCAATGGCTCATCCTAGATAGAGTGCTCAATTTGGACATGAAAGCAAAGCTTTGTATGCCAAAGAGCTATATCTAACTGCAGACAGTACTGTTTCGGCCGTCTGGGCTTCATCAGTGCAGTGCTGGATATATCAACAAAGTTGAAATGGTAAATTAGCCACCGTAATGATTAAAAAAGCTGACGTTTCGAGCGTTAGCCCTTCTTCGGAGCGAATAGAGGAATTGTGGGTTGTGTGTGCTTTTAAAGGCAGAAAATGGAGCTACGTTATTGGTGGGAGCATGGCAACGAGAAAAACATAAATAAATTAGTGGAATGAAAAGCGTTCCTTGATCCCCGTGGGATTTAGACTGCCGGTTTGAAAGATGAGCTTTTGTTCAAGATTTTTACGGCTTTCCGTGCCACCTAAGTGCAAGGAAAGACCGCAGATTGCCATGTGTTCCTTAGAATTATTAGGTAAATTAAAATGTCTAGCGACTGGTTTCGATGTGTCGTTGTCATTCCTTTCCACGTCTCGAAGGTGTTCTCGGAATCGGTCACCTAGTCTTCTGCCTGTTTCGCCGATGTATATATCTTTTTGCAATAAGTGCAAGTTATGCAATCGATTACATTGGCCGAGGTGCACGTGAAGTGATCGGTGATCTTAATGGATCGCTTAGGTCCCGATATTTTATCAGTGTTGTGAATGAAAGGACACGTTTTGCATCGTGCACGAGCGCATTTAAAAGTGCCTGGTTGGTCATTAGTCTGAAAAGAACTTCTGACCAAAAATTTGCCCATGTTTTTGTCGCGTTTGAATGAAATGAGCAGAGGCTACGAAAAGATAGTGCTTGTCTCTGGATCGTTTTGAAGTAGTTTAAAGTTTTTAAGAATTATGGATTTAACTGAGTGGTTGTGAGGGTGAAACGTGAGAGTGAATGGAATGCGGTCGGAATCTTCCTTATGCGACGTTTTTAGTGCTGAATGTCGATCAATAAGTTGAGCGCGGTGGTAACCCGCTTGAACGACGGAAACAGGGTAACCACGTTTATCGAAGAACTGGCACATTGACTCTGATTTGTAGCGGAAATCAGAGTCATCACTATATAAACGACGAAGTCTTAGAAACTGAGAAAAAGGAAGGAATTCTTAACGTGAGATGGATGCGAAGACGAATATAACAAGTAATTATGCGAGTCTGTAGGTTTGTAATACACACTAGTGAAACCAGTCGCTAGACATTTTAATTTACCTAATCATTCTAAGCAACACATGGCAATCTGCGGTTTTTCCTTGCACTTAGGTGGCGCGGAAAGCCGTAAAAATCTTGAACAAAAGCTCATCTTTCAAACCGGCAGTCTAAATCCCACAGGGATCAAGGAACGCTTTTCATTCCACTAATTTATTTATGTTTTTCTCGTTGCCATGCTCCCACCAATAACGTAGCTCCATTTTCTGCCTTTAAAAGCACACACAACCCACAATTCCTCTATTCGCTCCGTCGAAGGGCTAACGCTCGAAACGTCAGCTTTTGTAATCATTACGGTGGCTAATTTACCATTTCAACTTTGTTGATATATCCAAATTATTTCGTTACTCCCACCGACGCAGTCCCAAACAGTTTCTTTCGAAACTATTAGCCTTTATTCATTTGTAATAAATGCAGCCACGAGAATTATTTGAAACACTAATAGCACAGCGCATTTACATACTGGGAGATATATATTCAATAATACTATCCTAAGTTGAATTTCGGTCATGAGTACACACAAAAAAAAAAAAAAACAATTCTGTACCTCTATTATATTTGGATAGTTAATAGAATTATCGAGATATGGTTCAATCGTAGACGAGTTGATAAATCAGTCATTATTCTTTACAAATTATAATTGTCATTATAAATTGTATTCACCATCTGTCTTCTCGTTGGCTAAACGCCCACAGTTATTTCTGAGAAACAGCGCAACGTACAGATTATTCACTAATCTGTACCTACAGATTCCTGAATAGTCTGTAGGTTGCGCGCGCAATGCATGATTTCCGGTGGAGCAATATAAAGTTCACGGACAGCGAAGTAAGAATGGCATCTCGATTTGCTTAACCGGCCCAGCGAGAAATTGAGAAATTAATTGAAGATAAAGATTCGGAAAATACTAAAATAATGTATAATAAAACAATTATTGGATGAGGTTTTGGGATATCTGGAATAATAAAGGTCTTGGCTATTGTTATTAGCCTCAGCCTTCGGCTTCGGCTGATAACACTTAACTCGACCTTGATTATTCCGTATATCACAAAAACCTCATCCAATAATTGTTTAAAAATAGTTGAAATCACAGCGTAGCTATTCTTAACAGAATTCATCGTGATTACAATGCAGAGGTTTTACACTAGCTCACGATGTTTACAATATCTTGACAGTTCAGTGATATATTTCAGTACATGTTTCGTCACATTTATATTCTTTATACAGGCCCTCATTCAAATCAGCTTGCAGCTGAACTGGGCCAGCATTAAAAAAACAAAAAATAAAGAACAAAAAAGAACAAAATTATGGAAAACTTACAACCAAGGTTTTTTAAACCATTTGACGAAACGTCTGTATTAGCCGTTGTTTTTTCTTTTCTCTCAAACAGTCAACAATGAACATCTGCAGGATGTATTATTTGTAGATTTAAAATACGGCATGGGCATGAACTATAACTCTCAATTTTTAGCTTAGAGTATACGAACGAAAAAAAAAAGACGACCCAATTAAAAAAAATCAAAATTCGTAAGGATTTCTCGACGACGAGTGAAATAAGCGAAAGAAACCATTACTTAATAAACAAAATTGCTAATATGGTATTGCTTCCATGGTATGTCCCTACCTGTGCAGCCTCCACAAAAGGGGAACACGATTTCGGAGAAAATGGAAAAATCAGAGACGATTAACGGCGTCTGTCGGTCAAATTTATACAAAGATGCCATTTCCATAAGGTTGAATCAGTCACATCTGGAAAGCGCCAACGTAAATGAAGGTTTCAGCTTCCATTTTGCACGAATTATGACTTCAACTTATTATAACAGCTTGGCGGACTACTGTTATTGTTTTGGTGAAGCATTGCAAACCGCTTCTAGAGAAGTTTAATTTTTTTTTAACAATATGCCACTGGGTTATGGACAGTTGTACACACGCCCACACTTAACCGCTTTGGTATTCATCTTCTCATGATCCGAACTAATTTATTGGTTTCAATTTTGATGCTACTCAAATAAGAGAAGACATGCGTTACGTCACCTCGGTAAATTATCAATGAATTCCTGGTTCTAATTTCCTGTCGAGCACCTAACTAGAACTTTCCAAAACGGAGTGGTTGACGAGTGGTAGGGATGCTGGAACGCGATTATCACTTTTAAGGCGGTTGACAATTTTGCTTCGCCGCCGTAAATTTCCTTCCCAAAGGAAAACGGCCTCCCGCGCTCGAAACAATCCATGTGATTATAATTTTTATGGAGTGCAAGTTCACATTTAAACAAATAACAAACACGTCTTGTATCGCATGACGCCAATGTCCTCCGATCGTGAAACAGGTTACTCCGTTCCACGAACTAAGTTAGCACATGAGAAAATTATGAAAATATTCTGGTCCTAAAATGAATCGAAAACCTCCCTCAACAAGGCAAATCGAATGATAACTCAAGGGGGAGGGGGGGTGGATTTTTTTTCACAAATGCCTCCTGACTGATTGTCCTGAATATCGCAGTCTCAGGTAATCTTGAAAAGTGACGTTTTCCCATTTATATCAATTTGTGTAAGGTGTCATTGACAAAGCTAGGAAAAGCAACTGTTTGTTGCGCAGGAAAGCTCGACCCTCCAACTGTTTTACATCTTTTCATTAGACTCTTCAACTAATTGAAAGAAGTAGGTGATAAACAAATTGTGACTACCATTTTCACCGTAACAGACAGACAGACAGACAGACATCTATATTTATACAGGATAGCCCCTTCAGTGTAGTAAACACTGGTATCAACGGGGGTCCTGTTACCCACCCAACCCACCCCAGGGGAGGACATCCATCACACGGTAATCTCGTGCGTGGGAAATTAACGTCTCCTGCCCCTAACCCTGCAGGAGACGGGACCTCCATTTATTCGTCCCTATCCGAGAAGACTAGAATATCTAACCAATTCTTGATGTTAAAGAAAGGAAGCATATTCTTCTCAGTTAATTTTAAGACCCTGAGTGTTGGTCCGGCCGGTATTGAACTCTCGACCTCCCGCACAGCATTCCGGCGCTCTCCCAATTGAGCTAACCAGGCGGCGGTAACGAACATGATGCTTTCAGAATTTATGCTTCTCCCCATCATGATGACCAGGACATATAGCACGAACATTGAAGTTTAAAATATGACCAATTTCGAAAAGGAACTAATTTTACCCAGGCTAGCAGAGCATCTAATAGCGAAATTCTTTTTTTTTTTCTGCTTTTTTATAATCCTTTTTAGGAATGAGACACGCACGGCCTCTCTCGCCTTTTGAATTTGAATATGTACCTTTTTTGCGCCCCTCTTCCCGCGAGTGTTTCACCTCCCGCGTCTCACATTGCCTCCGCTCGCCTGAAACACGCAAAACATAAAACACCACGCCTATTCTGTAGGCTTTCCTGAATTTTCACGGAAGAAACTTTAAGTCTCTCGTTACCCAGTAATCAGGTCCTTCAAATTTTCTTTTAGGTCGTCGTAATCACACGCCATTGCAAATGTCCGATAAAACATTTCTACTAGTGGGTGGAGATCCGCTAAAAGGGTGAAGGAACTTCAGTTGATATCTATTTTGAGGAACTGAAAAAGCTAAGAACTGTTGTCACAAAGTTGCTTTAAGAATAACGCAAAGTAAAAAAAAAATAGACACTTACCACAACAACCATGGCAAGATGGAAATACAACTCCAGATAAAAAGCAGAGAAAAGAAACTGCAGTCACGATATCGAGTTCAAAGTTATATAGAGGAGATATTCCTCAAAATAAAGATGCAAGAAAAGTCGATTACAACGGAGTATAGAGCAATAAACTAACTAAACCTCATAAAACTACGACAGGTGTACACACTTAAAAATGTTGATCAAACTTCACATCGCAGACAAAGTTCTGCCATTTTCAAACAATAATTGAAGTCCGTTTTCTTTTGTCAATTTTTAAACTTTCGATAACTGATCGATTATTCGCACTTATTTCAGGCGAATAAAGGATCTTAGTGGGCGCAATTAAAGTGGGCCCAGAAATGAGTAAACTCCTCATGATTAACGCAAAACAACATCCATGATGGGAGTATTTAACTCTTTGAATCTCAAGTTTAAATTCCCATTTTCTCTAACATGTGTTTTTGTTGGCTAACGCTAATAACTTAGTGTTACATTCAGCATCTCTGATGCTGAAATGTATTTTTTTTTCCTTAAATTATTCTTTACCTATTGATTCCAGAATATAAGTTGAAATATTAAGAAAAGCTTTGAGTAGCGATCACTGCCGGGAGTTAAACTGAGCTACAAACGTAGATACAAACGTAGATTTCATTTTTTCAATGTTCTGGTTTAATTCGCGATTTACAACTGTATGAGTATTCAAAACATCAGAGACCAGTACCTTTTACGTTTCAATAACCTTAAGTTTATTTTATTTCATTTAAAGACAGAAAAGATGTTGATTACTAAAATTTGCATAACAGGTCACTAAGGGGATATTGCCAATTCTTGACATGTCGTACATGAGTTTCGTCACAGATTCCAACGCGCTATTAACTGAGTTGCTGGCATTTTTAACATTCAAAGTTCCGAGCAGACACATATTTTCACTTATATAAGGGTCTAATAGAAACCGCAAAACCGCAAAAAAAAAAAAAACCGATCATAACGAAAAACCGCATGGAAAACCGTCTAAATTGATAGATTTACACATCTCAGTTGTCAAAATCCCAATCGATCTGAAACTGTGGTTACAAGTGGATCAACATCGGTTTCGCGGCTATTCGAGATAGGCAGAGGCGTATGACTTCTGCTCAGATCGAAGAGAAACCAGAAACCCAATATGAAAAACCGAAAAAACACATCGGATACCAAATCCGAGTACCCGTCAAAATTTTTGACGAAAACCGAAAACAAAATGCTGAAAACGGATAATCCACAAAACGCAATGTACACTAAATCCGAAGAAACGACGTTTTTTGGCACAAAAACCGAAAAACCGATCTAAAAAATGGCAGTTGGAAAATATAGAATCTGGAACCGGAACCGGAATACTTGGAATATCTGGAATAGCTGGATTACCCGGAATACCCGGAATTCCCAGAATGACCGAAAAATAATAAATTAAAAAAAAAAAGTAAATTAATAAATGAATAAGAATATTGATAATTAAAAATTGAGGGTAAGTTCACAACTTAATTAGATAATTTAATACGAAAATTTTTCTAAAGTTCCCATAAAAAAAAAAAAAAAACATTTACCAGCACTGTTCATGAAGATGCACGTAATAGAATTAAAAACAAGTCTGCGTCAGGCCAGTAGCACATACAGCCTAAGCGACGAAATATTTGTACTCTCCCTCCCCCCTGGATGGGATGCTAGTCCATCATATGGTTACTCCCCTATAATGAGATGCATTTATGCAAATGAGTGAACATGCGCGTTGTTGGAGTGTTAGCGAGTGTGCCAGAGAGTGTTCCACGTGCTCGATCAGTAGTTGAGTTATCCTGTAATTCAAGTCTTAATCATCGGAATAAATTCATTTAGCAACCCATTCAGAGTCATTACATGGTACCAGGAGTGAAACTATGGCACTTAGCGGCGTCGACGTGCCTTTTATCCCACATGCACACATTCTTCTGTCAGCTGCTGCTTTATCCCAATACGTCATTTTGATAGAGTCACGTGACATCCATTAGGCAAAAGGTTTGATTGAAGATATGTTTTTTTGAAGAGAATATCTTTAAAGCATGGCATTTGTACTTGATGAACTGTTCACAGAACAAGGAGGCCTTGGTAACACTCTCTAGTTGAGGAAAGCTTGCTCCTGTATAGAGAATGTCACGTGAGTAACAGCCTCGATTTTAACATTTGTCCACCTTTATTTCATTTTCGCTGTTTTGACCTATTACTGTCTCGCCAACACCATCCTTGTCAGTCATGTTACAGGTGACATTAAACGGTATCAGTCCTCCTTCACCATCAGAATCTATGAAATAAGGGCCGGTTTTAACTGTTGGGTCGAGCGTCTTTACTTCGCTGCAATACTTGGGTAGCATCACAAAGAGAGGATTTCGGTTAGACTGTAGCCGGTTAAGTTTCGTCAGCAGTCGAACCCATGTTTCCCTAATACCGTTGGAAACCAATTATTTTACCAGGCTTCTTGAACGCAATCATTTCATGAATAGCCCATTTCCGAACTACCCCTGGCCTCTTTTTTTAAAACGAGGCCTGGTGCTCAACCATTCTTGTGAAAATGAGTTTAATTTGCATGTGAATGAAAACTTATAATCATATGAAAGGATGAGCACCAGGACTCGTTTTGAAAATGAGGCCAAGGTAATTCGGAAGTGGGCTGTTGCAGCTTATAAGCAAAGTCGTTTCTTTACATGCATATCATTAACGCTTCAAATATTATTTCTTTTATTCAAATTAAGCTATAAACCGCAAGAAAAATGTCTTCTCCTACACCGATGTAATTAAGCGTTTCTTTTCGTGTAAAACTTATCGTGTGTTCTGTAACAGAGAAATAAATGTGACAATACCTTTAAAGCATCTTATTGAAGGAAATCCAATGCGGCAGATGCAGCAAAAACCTTTCCTTGTGAATCCAGCTTGACAGGTACTACCATCATAGCATGGATTGTTACGACAGGGATTCTACAAAGAATTAAATTTTATGATTTATTAGTCAAACATCTACAAAGAACTACATATCTAAGTTCAAACAGCAATCAAGTGGACAATCAGACATGGTTTGATGATACTCTGCTTTAAAGATTTAATGAATGTAACCGAAATTACAATTCATCGACCCAACGTTTCGACACATACATACATACATACATACATACATACATACATACATACATACATATATACATACATACATATGTTAGTTGACCACGACCCATGGGGGCTTCTCAGGGTCAATTCCCACCCATCCCAGTCCAGGGAGGACATCCAAGACACAGTAATCTCGAGCGGGGGAAATTAACGTCTCCTACCCCCTAACCCTGCAGGAGACGGTGCCTACGGTTTATTCGTCCTTATCCAAGAAGACTAGAATATTTATCCATTTCTTGATTATAGAAAGGTAGCAATTTCTCCTCATTTATTTTTAGACCATGGGGCTCGAACCCTCGACCTACCGCACAACACAATCCGGCGCTCTAACCAATTGAGCTAACACTCCTGTCTAGCGCCTTCATCAGGGGTGACCCGTGACCGTTGCAACAAGAGGCCCTTCTATATGCTCACTAATCAGCTGCCCTTTTTTCTGACGAGGTGTAAACAGGCGTCAGGTAGTAAGCTGCCATCCTCACGATTTAAAGGAACGTGGGCGGAGTTGGTATGCCAAACTTCCAAACAAAGGTGCTGGTGGTAGTGGTGAGCGGCGATTACTGCTGATAATTTTAGAATTATCCCATCCAATTGTAGGACTAGCTAGGCAGGCGTATACTCCAACAAAGCTGAATTTTTCTTTTTTACAAAAGAAGACCGCTTTCTGATGCTCTTTCAAACGTGTACCAAACTGACGTTTTGTTTGTCCAATATGCTCGTGATAACAGTCATTGCACGGAATAGAATAAATAGCATCGGTTCGTTGTTCCTTAGTAACGGGATCCTTTGGTTTGGAAACAATATGCCCCAAAGTCTGAGAGGTTTTTGAGCGACTTTAATAGTGTTGCGGCTATTAAAAATTCTCTTGATGGGTTCCCTGACACCCTGGATGTAAGGAATAACAGCAAAACCAGTCGCTGGTTCCTTTTCCTCAGCAGTGTCACTAGTCGTAGCTGGTTTCTGGCAGTTACGGAGATATGTTTAGGTATAGTCATTTGCTTTTAAGACATCGGAAACATTATTTCTCTCCTCGACCTTGAAATCAAGTGAAGACAGTAGACAGTCAGCCCTCCTGAATAAAGTAGTCGCCGGTTTAGAGGAGAGCATTTCTCAACTTAGCGACGACCATGAGCATTCGGTACAAGCAGAAGTAAGCAGCATACTTAGGCGAGCTAAACCTCCTCCCAAAAACATTCAAAAGGATGTTTTCAATGCGCTGATAACTCTTAAAAAGGATCCGGACAGGCTCGTATTATCTGCTGCGAGTGACAAGGGTAATTGGGTTGTATGTGTGCAGAGCGAAACAGGGGAAAGTAGAGACGTGTTTATCGTGAACCGACGCACACCGACAAATATCTCGCTTTTGACTCTCACCACCCTATTTGCCGTTAAAAGTCCGTAGCTAGAACTTTACCCAGGAGTGTCGAAACGTTCCGTCGACGAATTGTAATTTCGTTACCGTGATTTATTAAATCTTTAAACCAGAGTATCATCAGACCTTTTACCTTGTTCTCGTTGGCTGTAGAGATTAGTCTGGTTCTGCTTTAAAAAACCCAGTCGGAAGTGCCCTATAAATGACTTTGCTCAATTCAAGGAAAATATTGTCTCCACTTGACAGAAAATTTCGGGGCTAAGTATACCTTCCAGGTCCTCCTCCCTTTTTCCTGGGAAATTTCTCTTGATTTTTACTTTTTCCTTCACATTTTCTTCAATGTAGACAGCTAGAAAACGGTGATCGTAATACGCAACAGGTTTACCTTAACAGCCAGATAGTAGGCGGTCTCCCAGTTTTCCAGGAAGGTTACGTCAGCTGTGGCATTATTTAACTCACATTAGTATTTTCCACCTTGCGAAGGTCTCACATTGATATAGAGACAGTTAGGCTCCATGCAACACATCACACGACAGCTTCCTTCATTAGGTACCTCCTCATTCCAGATCACGTGCCCCTTGATTGCTTTATTTCCAATCGGCTCCTCGAACGAGACAATGTCGCATTCGTCACCTGTCGAGCACAAGTGAAAGTTTGCAAGTTCTTTGTTTAGCATCATAATACATTTCAAGCTGAATTTTCCTCTCTATTGAAGCTATGATAATTATTAGGAACAATTCTTTATCTAATTTATTTAAGAGAAGTTTATCCACGGACTTTATTTCTGATCACGAGAAAGTTTATTGGCAAAGACCTTCCTCCTTTTCGTCTTGGAGTATGAAGATGTTGAATGTTTCCCGGAAAAACGCCTTGTTTTATCATTTAATCGTATCTTCTATTTAGTTTATTTCCTTATCATGCAGCCCGAATGTGACCAGGGGGGACTGGAAGACACGCCACTGAAATACATCACCTATGTTTCAACGTAATTTTCCGAAGCTTTGCAACATTTTCATCACATTTGGCTTTCCTCGGTATCTTGGATGAAGACATATTGTTATAATGTATAGTATTACTTCCGACTGCAGTCAGAGCTTTGAAAAAATGACTATGAACTTTAAGGAGGGGGGCATTGGGGTCTATTAGAAACCGCAAAACAGTAGGAAAAAAATCATTCGAAACCGCAGGGCCGCAGAACCGCAGGGCCGCAGAACCGCAAGGCCGCAGAACCGCAGGGCCGCAGAAACGCAGGGCCGCAGAACCGCAGGGCCGCAGAACCGCAGGG